>NC_086371.1:7859535-8160923 GCF_036324505.1 Eleginops maclovinus
CCCCTTTTTTTTTTAGCAATTATTGGCCAAGTTATGATGTTTTGAAAAAAGGGGTAAAAAAAAAACTAAAAAAAAATAGGATTTGGTTTTTGTCATTTTTGAAAAAAAATCCCAATTTTGAAAATGTGGATATTATCACCTAATATGACAGAATATTATGTTACCTATCCAATGCAGCAATCCCCAGCTTTTTTGAGCAATTATTGGCCAAGTTGTGATGTTTTGAAAAAATGGGCAAAAAACCCAAAATAAGTAAGCATTTGGTTTTTGCCATTTTTGAAAAAAATGCTATTTTTTGAGAATCTGGATATTATCACTTAATAGGACAGCATACGATGTTACCTACCCAATGCAGCAATCCCCAGCTTTTTTGAGCAGTTTTTGGCCAAGTTATGATGTTTTGAAAAAACCCAAAATAAATTAGGATTTGGTTTTTGCCATTTTTGAAAAAATAACTATTTTTTGAAAATGTAGATATTATGCCTCAGTTGGAAAGACTACACCGTTCCCTACCCCTACTTAGTTTTCACTGTTGTTTTTGAGCATTTTTTGGACATGATACGCTGTTTCAGAAAAATTAAGAAAAAAGACCTGAAATATGTTAATGTCAGATTTCACCACCATGGCTTCTGGCATCTGAATATCTCTGGAGCTCCTGACAAAAAATGCTGCCCTATCTGATTCTTCCACTTCCTGTAGTACTACATATCTGAAGTGTAACAGTGCTGGATACCCTGCCAGTGAAATGTAGTTATTGATTGTTCGGGGACCGCTGCAGGCATGAAGTGGGTAATTGCATGATGGGCTCCTAAACCTGCAGGGACAGACAGAGGTCTGGAAAGAGATGGTCACATTGTGTCCCTAATGGACACCAGCAGGATGTTTCTCAACTTCAGTAGCACAGAGCAATGCAGCAGTAGACCTGTCCGCTTTGATAAAGGTTTTAGGAGTCTGTCCTGACTGTTTATTGGACCAAATAAAGTAAGATATGGGTTTATCTTTTAGTTTGCCGTCAGGCTTCAACATTGGCTCGTTGCCTTCTGGAAGAGGCATTTCATTTGTAATGAGTTTAGGATTTTAATATTCATTGCTGGCAGTAAACTCCGAACATCACTGAATTTGGCATCTTCTCAAATAAAAAAAGGCACCACAAGCGAATACTCTCACTGTGCTTTTACTTTGGTTTGTTTAGCAATGTCTAAGCCAAAATAGCAATGAGAATAGACCCAGTGGGAAAGGTAAAGCCCAAAAGCAACTATGTACAACACAGTCACACACTTTGATGCCAAAATGCAAGCAATTGTGTGTAAGCGAAGAGTAAAGTTTGATAAATACTCAACATGTTTTTTTCACTTTTCCTCATGTAATTACAGCCACTCATTAAAGTTGCCAGTCCAAACTCTAATGAATCCAGCTGACAATCTGCCAGAGACGAGTGCTTTGAGTTTAGGCTGTTAAATGAGCAAACACTTTAGCACAAATGAATCAATGACCCTTTGTTTGCTTGAGTCTTTTAACTCAGTCTTAATGACATCTAGAAAAAAGGGACACAAAATGGAGGGTCCTTTTTAAAAGCTCCTGAGGAAAGACTTTCTGCACAGTTCAACATTTCAACCTGCAGATTATCTTTGTCCACTGGGCGATTTCTCTTTCAACTAATCTACTTTGAAGGAGAAAAGGGGCCAGGCAAACTGCCACCTCTGCATTGTCTCTGTAGATATGAGGGGTCTTCTGGCCTTTGTCTTGTGGAAATGCTGAGGCGAGCTAATGAGAAGAGCCTTCCCGCAGGCCGAAGGTGGCCGTCCTGTGAGAGCTTGTCATTTATTTTAAACCTCGAATTAGGATTTCAGTTTGGCAAAGGCCATCATTAAGCAAATCCAGGTGAAACACGATCAGATGCATCTCCTTTGAGCTACTAACACTGTAACAGGGTTTATAGTTACTAGACTTTAATTGAATCTTCACAGATGTTGCCCTTCCTAAAGAAACAGACAAAAAAAACACCACGATATCGAATAGTTATATACATCCCACACTTAAAATGTATGTTCATGTTAAACTTATCAGTTAAACTCAATACATTTTGTATGAAAATGTAATTATCCAAATAAAATGTAATACATGTCAAGAAAAATATGTATTTGAAAGGATCTGCGTTCAAATAGAACAATCAGCGATCTAAATCATAATTAGCTTTTGTAGTACATATCCAAGATATTTTACTGACTGTACTTGCACATAAATAACCTCTAAGAACAAGGACCACTAAGCTGATCACGTAATTAATATAAAGAATAGATAAGACTATTATGAACACAAGTACTGAATGTTGGGAGAAAAATGTATGCATAAAGGTGTATGTAATGCATATAAATATAAAGCTACAAAGACCAACAGCTAACATAAAATAACAAATATAACAAGTCAAATGTTTCTGTGAGTTTTTAACTATACAATTATTATGAACATGTTTAAACATACTGTATAGAGCTTGCAAATGTATAATGGCAGTGACAGTGCATGATGATTTGTAAAAATATGAATTTTAAAATGTACAAATATAGACAGTAATGGGCAAGAGGATGTTAAAGTCATACAGGGTTATTGATAGCATATAACTATTTTGAGGGTCATTTAAAGGTGCCATAGAATGGAAAGCTCTATTTACCTTGGCATAGTTGAATAAGGAGAGTTCGGTTCATTGAACTGACATACCGTGAACCTCAAACACCATTGTTTCCTCCTTCACGTGCAAATCATGAATATGCATATCACAGCAGTAAAACGGGCGAATTACAACAATCCCTGTGTGTTACGTCACACACGGTAGTCCAGTAGTCCCAACATTTGCATACACCAGCTGCTGGAAACACTAACGCTAACACTTACCTCACTGTAACGCTGCTCTCCAATCTCCGACCAACAGGCTGTTCTTCAAATTCATCGGTTTCCTCTCCGATAAAGGCTCAAACATGTAAGGTTGGATGCCAATAGCCTCCATGGTTCATCTCTCACAGTTTCGCGAACTTCACTTACTTCTGTGGGCTCTGAGGCAGCCATGGATTGCTCCTTGTAAACCAGCCAATCAGAGCAGAGCTCATCATAATTGTTTAAAGTGAGCCCCCAAATAAGGCAATTCAGCTTGCTTCATTCTAGGACCAAATCATAGGGTTGTAAATGGGCCTGTCAAACCGCATCTGGAAT
This sequence comes from Eleginops maclovinus, assembly GCF_036324505.1. Classification (NCBI taxonomy): domain Eukaryota; kingdom Metazoa; phylum Chordata; class Actinopteri; order Perciformes; family Eleginopidae; genus Eleginops; species Eleginops maclovinus. Next base: position 7,862,740 of record NC_086371.1, read on the forward strand.
TTTTTTTGGATCAACCTGAAGTTACATACCATCTTTGAGGACAACAGAAAACAACTTAAATCAACAGATAGATGTTTTCTATGGCACCTTTAAGGACGCGTATAAACATCATTTCTATGATTTAATAAATTTGAAATAGAGGATTCAAAAACAGTTTCCTAGTAGATTTCAATGTAACAATGTTTGTACAATTGAGTAAAAATAGAGTGCTATGGTACCCAGGTGAAGCAATTGTAGAAAGAGTGACCTCAGAATTGAAAATGTTTCTCAAACATTTGTAGTAATACCTCAAAGGCCGTCCTGAACTCTTGTTTGTACCCGGGAATATCTATTCAGCACTGACCCCAACAACGCACACGCTCTGATGTCAGCGCTGAGATAGATGGACTCTGAGAGTAGGGGTTGTTTGAGTGAAGTAAACTAACCTGTGATTTGGGATTTGATGGTTGAAAGGATCGTTGGTTTGAATCAGTCAGGAGAGAAGTTAACGCAGGAATGAAGTGCACGAGTAGTAGAGTGGAAAAACAGGAACAGTTGAGTAATCCTGCATACAACAGGAAGCTCAAGAATTAAACTCAATCTAATCACTGCTCGGCTTTATTTTCAAACATGTTCTCTTCAGATGTACTTGATGAACGGCTTTTTTTTGTTTTCCTACTAATCCCTGTACAGCTTGTTATGGATTATTTATCCCTGGTTTCAAATCAAATTTAAGATTCTAATCTGATTTATAAGCACAAATCAAACATTTCAGACCACATTTGACCGGATCTTTGTTATCCAGACTTGTATTTGTTTGTATTTATCTGTGTATTTATGCAGAGACCCTCCATGAAGTCATCCTATTTGTTTTTAGTGTACAGATGGTGTTCCGAGACTGGCAGTGTGGTCATTCTGTTGCTATGGCATTTCCTACTGGTAAAGTTCCATAGCAACTACAGTATAACTGAAGTTGTGGCGTCCATCATACTATCAGATCTGTGTCCAAACCAATATTGAGACAACTCTTTTATCCACCACTTGATTGTGATTTAAAATATTAGATTTAGGATCTACAATCAGTTGAGTGCTAAGCAAGTTAGCCATTAAGCGAGCTAGCTGCCTGAGGCTAATGTGTTGCCTTCTCAGATGTTAACCTAATGTTTGGCTTTTTCCTAGACTGTACTTGCAGTGTTGTTTAGCCATTAGCAGTACATTGAGTAGACGGACATGCACACTAATATTCAACCATTAAAAATGGGATAACAGCCATGTAAACAGCATTTTCCATTTAGATTTTCTAAATTAGGCCTTATAAGAATAGTTAACCGGCAACCATTTTTCTATTCATTTTTTAAAATCATTTCCCAGATCCTGATCAATAAAATGTCTGTCTGTCTGTCTGTCTTTTAAAAGGCCTTATCGGAAAACAATTTGAGCAAACGTTTTGATAATCACTAAATCCATCATTCAAAGGATTTGCTTCTCATAGTTACACATGAACAACTCATTGTTAAATTGTTGTCAGGTTTGGTTATGTGAAGTTTAGATGGCCTTTTGTTTTTACATTTTATATGTCATTCCTGAAATCATAGAGAAAACATTAAATCAGTACTTACAGTAATAACTCTTCTATGTTACTTATTGGTTTTGATGCAGCTATAAATAATAACGTTCAAGGGGGTGACCCTTAGCCCCGGGAGTTTAGAGAGGTTAAAGACATGACTATATTAAAAGTGGATGGTTACTTAAGATTTACTTTATGGAAGTAGAACAGGATAGCATTTTCTGCCCAAGGATGAAAAAAAGTGTTGTGGCAAGGGACATCTTTTGAGACATCTTTTAAAGGCCAGAATGGTTATGATAAATTGCTACTTAATCAATTAAATCATGAAGGAGGAGAAACAAAAATGTATGCTGGGAAATGTGGGCGATAATTCAAGAGCCTAGTACCATAATTACATTTCACAGTAAAATGCATTAATGAAAAATTCCCTGGAGCTCACACTTGACCTTTAAAATATGTTAGGTCCAGACAGAAGCAAATGTTCTGTACAATATGTATGAAAATGTTTCTAGGCAATGTGATAATATCATCTGAACGAGCCAATGAGGCAGAGTAAAAACCGTGTGAAGATGATCTCAACGGGAGATCGAGCCCCGCAGTCAGGAGAGGACGTTATGTGCAGTTAAATGGTTTTGAAACTAGTTCGCTCACGTTTTACAGATTTAATTAGGTGCACATGAACACATGCATGAACATAAGCACACTCAGCCATAAATAAACTCACACCTGGGAGTTTCAGTTTTGTGCAAGGAAAGTACATCATGTTATTTTTCCAAATGCGGCTTAAGTGAAACTAAACCACATGATGACAAAAAGGATGAACACGGACCATTTAGGCTCCAGCATAAAACCGGAAGTGCGTTGGCAGTACATGGGGAGACAAAGTGACACTAATAGATGTTTTCTTCGGCTCTATTTTAATTTCAAGGGACATGTTTCACATGGTCTAAAGTGAATACCAATTTTAATGTTCATAATCTAGCTGTCCTGGCAATTCATTCTGCTTGAGTTTTTTTTTTATCGTACAAACACAGATCCAAGGCCGCCACAATGACATATTGAATATAAGTGTCTCACTGGTGATGTATCTGTTCCCATAATGTGCTCTACCCCTGACACCTGATCTATGGATACATTCTACATGTTGTGAAGGACCTCATAAATCACACTCAACATTTCCCAACGACACAAAGTTTGAGGCCTCTGAGGTGGACACCATAGTCCCTCCGGTCCATGTTACAGTGCAAGCCTTTGTTACGAACTTGGCAGTATCCTTATTTAGAAAAACTCTTTCTTTTAAGATGATGAATGCTTTATAAATAAATAATTATGTTTGTCATGATTTCAAGCTTTTGTACACAACACATTTTCAAAAGGTTATACACATTCAGTTTTTTTCTACAGGGGATTCATATTCTTTCTACAAAATTGTGAATACAGCATACCAGTATAAACTTTTTCACTTGCATACATTTTGCCATTTCAGAGAGCCAGAGGTTTCTGTGTCACACAGTTAAATTCCTGCAGAGAAAGTTAATTATCGCCAGAAGGACAGAACATCTGAGCTCCTTGCACAGCCAGCGTTTGCTCTGCCTCTTCATCTCCATCCAGAGAGGGCTCTGTGGCTCTTCACAGCACAGCTCGATGTGCCCAACATACAGGAAGCATCACTTTACCTAAAATAGTGTCATGTTGCTGTCTTAAAGCAGTCATTTGCATCTACCCTCTGAAAAAAACTATAAATGTTAGTTGGTTCAATAAGGAACTACAGGATGAAGGCTGTGGCAATAATACATTAAAATCTGTGTTATCGTGTTTAATGTTCCTTGTCACCCACAAAAGGAAATCCTGATAAATTCAATTTGAGATTGAGCTTCACTTCATGCCCTTAGACACTACACTGAATATTGTTCTGCTGTCAAATCTGCTGATCACTGTAGTTTTAAGTAACTTATATGAAGTTCGGGTAGCTTTGCACCAGAATGATTGTATATAGAACACTGTTAACTCATAGTGATAGCTTTAAACCATACATTTATGTGATATACTTCACCCTATGTATATTTAACAAACTGCAACAACAAACTGCAAGTTACCTCTAAGAAGACAATGAAAAATGTCCTTTTTGTGAGATTTTTGACAGTATATATCAATCTACCATCTTCTGCAGACTGCTGTCTGTCATAACAGCTGTGAGAAACCCTGGAGGCAAAGCTCCATCATGACTAACTTACAGCACCTGTTCTGTTTGAGATAGACACTATTTGTCTGGAGAAAAAGGTTTACATTCTGCCAATAACTCCAATCTTCTACCACTCATTCATGCCATCATGACTCCCCTTACTGACACAAACATTTTGTCAAAGTTACAAGAATAGGAAACACTTCATTCCAGAAGTGAGTCTTTGAATGAGTTCATTCAGTTCCTTATTTATTCAGGCTGCCATCTGGTGAATTTTGAGCAAGCATTGGCTGCCGTAAAATCACAACCTTCATCCCAATTGAACTCCACATGGACCTGTAAATCATACATACAGTGTGGCTTACTTTTGTTTCCTGCTGTGAATGGATGGCACGAAGAAAGCAGCCCTCCTCACCTCTTTATTGATCTATTTAAAAAAACAGAGAGCAGATGCTCCGGCAGTCTGATTAAATGACGGCTGATGTCCTCTGCCAATGTGCTTCTCACACAGGAGAAGCCACCTGTGCCACTCAGTCGCAACAAAGCAATGCTAATCTTCCACAAGATTAGGAAATATTGGTGAAAGGTTGGCCAGTTTGAGGAAATATGCAGGAATATCCGGATCCTTAGATAAGAAGTAAGGGTGCATGTCTATGTTACGTTTAATGTTTTAAATGTTCGTTTTCAGGGACAGTTTGAATTCCATAAGTGAGAATTAGATGATGGATTTTCTTTCTTATAGGTCTTAAGGTCTGTATTTGTAGGCTACAACCAGCCACTTTAATCCACACTGATTTATCTTAACAACTATTCAATGGCCTTCCAGTACGATAATAATATATTTTTTTAAAAGTGTAGTTCATGACAAAATACCTTCAAAAGTAATGGCTTGAAAACGAACTTGCTAAACTAAGTTAGTGAGTGTTTGTGTTCTGTTATCTCTGCTTCGACATGTGTCCTGTCTGACACTTTATCCACAGAATATTTCTCTCCTGTTCGAGCACCTGAGGAAAGCTGGCTGTGAAACTCAACTAAGCATGTGGCATCACATCATTTACCCACAAAGAAGCAGGGAAGCGTCCAGCCAGCAAGCGAATATTACACAAATGTGCCCCTATGCACCGGATGTAACAAACGTCAGTAAAGGGGCTCATATAGAGATATAAACAGTGTTTTCATGCCACAGTTAAACATTGCGTCTGTGGAGGAATGTGTTCTGATAAGCACAGAAAGAGGAAAGAAAGACAACCCTAATGATGGGATGATGGTCTAATAGCTTTAAGTAACTCTTCCATTCTCTTCAACTCTGGTGCATCATTTCATACAACTTTCTCCATAGATAGAAACATATTCAGTCTCTTTGGTAACTTAAAAAAAATATACTGCAGGTTTTAACAGCCCAGCATTATCCCATCAGAGATTAAAAGTACTATTTTGAAATAAAAGAAATGCATGTGTAGGTGAATAAACCCTTAAGAGAATCACAGCTCTGTTTGAGGCATCTCTATGTGTGTAGTGTTTGTGAATATCTGAGTAAAAACAATAACTATATTCAATTAGTGTTACATATCTGTTAAACATTTATATTTTTCCTATTTGGTGAAAGTGTATCAAACCGCTCGAGAAAAAAAGTGTAATTGCAAAGGTTTAACACGAATATGCAGGATGAGCTTTACTCCAAAGAGACACATTAATAATAAAACTACACATCAGGCATGTAAGATCTTAAAAGCTCTGGGACAGAGAGTGTTGTAGGAGTCACATCACCGGCGTGAACACTCATCTTAAGCATTAAAGAGCCGTTCTGTCTCCACAGCAACAGAACTTTCTCATGAAGTAGAATCTCATTATTGCTGCCATTATGTGACACCAAAGCAGATGCTTCTTTGAGGAAATTATTGCCATTTAGAAAAATGGTTTTAATGGATAGACTGTCATCACTTCAGAGCAACTCTTCAGAGCACGGGGGGAACAAGGCAGAGTGACAAACTCAATTAATCACACTCCGGCTTGTTCACCGCAGGCTCAAGATGGTGGCTTTGTACCTGGATACTCATTATAGCTCGCCTTATGATGTATGAAACAGGAATGGCACACTAAATGTTCTAGTTTTTGTTTAAGGCTCATCTATTAGCCATTCATCATCTTAATTGACTCTCTCCTCTTTGTTGTGCTGATTTGGTCTTTTAAAAAACTACTAGCTTTAATAGTACTCTGACTTAGAGGGAACATTTTAAGAAGCAAAATCATTGGAAAGAAAATAATGAATACAAGAGTGTTGGAAGCTGATGTTAATGCTGTTAAGGATGCTTAAAGAAAGACTTACACCAGCAGTTCCCAAACCTTTTTTTGCAGCGCACCCCCTTCTACGTCCCAACCGGGTTGACGCACCCCCAAAAAAAACGCAACAAAGCTTTGTTTTATCGTCATGAGATGTTCCACTTGACAGTTTCCCTGATTTCAGCCAGTTAATCATATTTGAAAGAATGAATGAAACGAGTTGGCGTACATATATCCTAGGCTACAGTGAAACTGTTCTATCAAAAACTAATAAATTATAGTTTTTTTATTTAAAATAAAGGGATTACAAAGGAAATGTTTATTGTTCCTGTTTTTTATTGTAGCCTGTGGAAAAATCCCACTCAAAAAAAAACTAATATTTTTTACACCAGACCACCATTACATGTTTCATCTCGCGCACCCCCTGGTGGCAGCTCGGGCAACCCAGGGGGTGCGCGCACCACACTTTGGGAATCTCTGACTTACACAATAAACTACCTTTATTAAAGCACAAACATTCCTCAATGGCTGTCTGTGTATCACTATCTCTATCTGTCTTTTTTCTTTAGACTGCTCCACTGCATTTTGCTAAAGACGGAAAGCAACGCAGAAGTTGACGGATACAGTTCAATCATTTAAAGCCAAAATGGATAAAAGAAAATAAAGCAACCCTAACCTGGTGTACAAAACCCTTTTAGTGAAACAGCTACAGATGGAAGGACCTCTACTATTGAAATGTTCAAAACGTATCTTATTAATGAGGCCATACCAGTGACAATAGATCCCTTTTTTTAAAATTCATTTAAAGGTTAAAAAGGTGAAAGTTTAACATGAATCCCTGAAATACAACACTTATTCTAACTGACTATTCTTTTTGCTATGCTGCCGTTTCTTTTTTTCCAGCCCCTCTTGTGATTCCACACCGCTGAGCTGATGTCAGACGCAGGCTGTTTTGCTCTCTTCCATTTGCTCCTGATGCATCAGAGAGTTCCAGCGCGGATGTCAAACTCAGGTGAGACGGGCTCACAGCTGTGCGTCAGCATCTGCTGCTGCTCAACAGACTCGGAGGACGAGAGGCTGCGCTCAACAGACAGAGAAACACGCTGCATTAGTGTCATCTGGCAGAGAAGAGGAAGCATCTCTCACTGTCTCTATTCATAATGCACAGCACTTTATTTAAATTTAACACCTCTAATGCTTCCTCAGCTAAACCTCAAGGTCCCCTATTCCCCCTTAGATATCCCTTTAATCACAGACTTAAATAACTATGTGCAATAATGTGTTTTGCTTATTGTTAATTCATTTGAGCTTCAGCATGCAGAATGATGTATGTGCAGAGTTTGACACGAGTAGGCTGGCTTCAAGTTAATGTGCTGAGGGGGTTTCTCAGTTCTCACTTCAAACTTGGTGGATTGTATTGTGTGACAGAAAGTTCCCTAATCTGCGTAAATACACTAAACTGCAGTTAAGATAAGGATATTTGCTCATGTACAGATTGTGGAGTAGATGAAGATTTGTTTTTGTCTGTCTTTAAGAAACAAAAAAATAGCTTCGAAATATGTTTTGAAACATATCTTGAGGGGATCTTTAAGTGGATCCGTTTTTGGTTCCATCACTTTGTTAAAAGATACAGTATTTTACCCTTATATCAGTGAAACATTGAATATTGAATATATGTATGTAATCTTTGTCAATCGTAAATGGTCAATCCTTAAAGGTGTTTATTTTTGACTGGTTATGAACGTTAATTAAATGGTTGATTTATGGTCTGTACTGTAGGTTAATTAAACCTATTCAACCCCATTTTAACCAATTAGGCTGTTTAGATGTGGCAGCAACTTGAAAGCATGTTGCGTTTTAAACGTTGCCAATTTTCTTGCTAAATTAACCGATCAGTTAATGTGTGTTGGGCTTTTTAAAGCAAAAATAAACATCCCAAATCAAAACATGTAATCCTGAATTTGTTTAAATTGTTCATGGCTGCAGCATTACATCACACGAATGCATGCACAGAGCTTTATCATATGCACATCTTGCAGAAATCTTTCACAATGTATTTTGCTTGAAATCTTCATGGGTGAATTAACATTTCGAAGATAAAGTCACGCTATATGGCCCGAGGATGATCAGTTCTGCATTATCATTTTAAGGCAATTATGTCTTCAACATACTATCTCCACACTAAAATAGGCTTATGTTAAAGAAAAATTGTACTGTTTAGGGGCTGGACAGTGCAAAATATCTCAGACTAAGCAAATACAGCCTGATGTGGAGAGGATCTGGCCTCGGTAAACCAGGGCAATAAACCACAGATACTCCACCATGCAAAACCCTGGAGATCCCTGTCAGATTGGATTTGTGTAAGGCCATCAGGCTGTAACATGAGGAGGAGAGCATCTTTATGTGCATTATGTCCACAATAGGACTGTGATCCACCTTGTTCAAGCTATGGCGTTGGCACGTATCTCTCACTCTGCTCCTAAATAATTAAAAGCACTTAGTGTGTCAGCGTCATCGGGGACTCTGTCCACACGTTTGACCTGCCTGAAGGAGTCAAACGCAGAAATCACAAGACTCCAGGAATGACTGGGAAATCTTTGTAAGACATGTCTCCCAGGGCTTTTTACTATTTGGCAGGAAGCATCTTCTGAGGATTTGTGCCAGAAGCATTGTGCTTGAAACTCATTCAGTTCCCAACGTTCATACCAGTCGTCACAATTCCTGCCAATGATATTCCCCAAAAGACGCACAGTCTTTATTTCAATATATGACAAGTAGGTCTAAAGGTCAGAATAGCACATGTGGATGCATGCATGGAAGTGTTTGCAATTAGGGGGCCAGGAGTACGTTTCCTTTGTTTTACTATAGTACCGATTTTACACTGTGCTATAATTCTCTACGGGATGGACAACATCCAGGCAAAAGTACTACCTGCTGACACTCATTCAACCTTGAATACAATGAAATGAATGAAAAGCAAACTTAGAGAAGGGAAAGAACGTTCTGTTATAATGGTTGACAGTTATGTAACAGTAAAACATTCAATTAAGACATAACAAAGATGTACCTAAGTGAAAGATGAGCAGCATTCACAAAGAACAGATTATTTGGGGCTGCAGTATAACCATCAATTATCGAGCATTTTTTGAGGCATTTCTTTTAAAATGCGTCTCTTCTCCTTTGAGGAATGGAGAACTTTCTTTTTTTACAAATGCACCATTCAACATAGCCACCAAAAGATGTTTTATATTTTCAGCTCTGTGTATAAAACGTAATCTTGATGGTCTTGTATGGTTTTGATATGCTTTTATCAGTAGATAAAATGGAGATGTTACACTCTTCTGTATGTAGAGTGACACACATTGTTAAATATGTATATTTTATTTGAAAACAGTTCCAAGAAAGGGTTTTGGGGATTCCAATTAATAAGCAACAAACAGGCAGCTGTTCAAACCACCCCCGGTGTCAGTATGAACTGAACACTGTCTCTATGGGCTTATAGAGCTGGCTGGGCTCCATCATATCAAAACTCTGCCTGTTGTCTTTCTGTATTCTTCAACAAAGTCCCTCTTAAAATCCGTCCAAAACAGATCAAAAGCTTTGATGGATTTTCGGACATTAGAAAGCATTTCAGTAAAGCTGTGGTGTTGAACAGAGGTCATTGTCAGCGGGCCAAATAGATTTATCAGGAGCACTTACACACTTTTGAGATCTCACATTCAGTGTGAATGTTGAAATGAAAATGGTGGGATTGGGTGGAATAACCTCATAGGTAAGGATTGTGTGTATTTGACTAATGAAGCTTATGGAAGGAGCCCCATTATGCCTCTATTTCAGGTTTATATTGGCATTTTGTGCTTCTACTGTGACATGTTTACAATGTTTCAAAAATGCCTTTACTGCAGCACGTCTTTTTACCCTCTGTCTGAAACCAGAGCCCGTTATGCTCTGATTCGTTGGCTGGTTGTCCCGGTTGGATAGGTTGGCCGCTTAGTGATGTCCCGCCAATTAGCCCAGCACATACAATGTGTTTGAGCGCTAGCAAATAGAAGCGCAAGTGTTAGATGGAGATGTCACCTTAACGGAAGTGAACAAACAAGTCGAATCGAGGCAATCCAGGCATGGGATTTTAGCCTTTGCAGACCATTTACATACACAAAGACCTCTAGATTACCCTTTTAAAAAATGTCATCATATTGATTTAAAACTCCTATAAAAATTAAAGAAACATTACATTTAATTTTTTATTTGGCTTTTATCCAAAGCGACTTACAGTAAGTGCAAACATACATAGAGAATCAAACTCCAAACAACAAAGAAAGTGCAGATCTATTCACTTCAAGCAAGTCCTACCATCGTAAGTGCTGGTGGAAGAAAGGTTGCTTTGTTTGCTCATTGACTACATCGCCTTTATTAAGGAATCATTACAACACTGTTTAATTAACAAGTCTTTACTGTCTCTCATACCACCCAGCCCTACTTGTAATGATAAGAGAGTATTTCTGTTGCCCCATCATACGGAGTGAAGTGGCATGCTGGTTCAGCACTACAGTGTAGATATGCAGACAGCAATCTGACCCACTCCACCTTCTCTAATGCTGCTGCCATATCGATTCACTATGCCGTTTTGCGGACAGATTCTCTGCAATTGGCGCTTCAAACCAATTTATGAATCCCACCCCCCCAGCACTGCTGGAGATAAGAGGAGGTTACTCTGTTTTGCTGATTGGTTGATGGAGTTGAAGATTACCTTTCACCTCGGAGTGCACATCAGAATTTAAGTGGCTTTTGACAGTTTATTTTGAGGTGCAGACATGGGCTCCAACTTGTTTTGTTTCTTCGGGCTGAGGAGGAAGAAGAAAACTGTTGTTATCCAGCACAGTTGTTTTCGGCAAAGTGATCTCAGCTTGACCTTCACTCTAGTCACCCCTCAGAAAAGAAGTCTGAGACGATGACGAGAGAAAAGCTAACTTAAATTGAAGTGTTCACTCTCTGCAGTGATACGTAACATAACCTACGTCTGTTTCATGCAGGCAATCTTCCTTGACGCCTCGTGGAAAAAGTGGGGGCTGTTAATGTGTTGTGGCAAATGACAGACAGCAGCTGTGAGAGGAATTGGCAACAGAGAATTAGTGACATGTTCTACAGGCAAAACTTCAAACATAGTTTATCAAACAGGCTTTTAATCTGCAGTTGTTTTGTCAGTAAACATGTTGTGCATATTATTTGATATCTCCCTAGGGTATAATGTAATACCAATAATTAACTGTTTAACATGGACGTAAATAACTTTTCAATTTCCACAGAAGCACGTTTTCATAAATCATTTGAAACCGCTTTTACTCATTGCTGTTGCAAAATCCTTTTTTGACATTGAATACGCCCCTAAATCTCCTCCCAGAGTTAAAACCAATTTCACCATGCTTGTAATCCCTCCAAATCGTCACACTACATATACAATAATCCCAGGATACAAGATGAAAAATATCTGTCCTCTGGTCTTTTCATTCACTGGAGAAGCTCTGGAGAAGATACGTTGAAGCAACTATGAATTATTTTTGAGTCCTGAAACATTCAGGGTGAATTGTTCAGATCAGGCAGGAGTTATGTTCATAGAAAGGTCATTTGAGCATTTGATGGAGTTATTGGAAATGTACCACGGGCTTTGAGCTTTTTGTACTTCAGGTGAAATAAGACTGCTTTTGTTCTTTTTTTTAATTTTCATTTATATCTTTGTTTTTGTCAGGTAAAAAGGGTAACCAACTGGGGGACTTTTTCTTTCAGGGGTTTGTTTTGTTCAGTTTTTCGCCTGAGGTCATGCAGTGTAAACACAGCTCTAAACCCAGAAGCCAAACTGCCTTTTAACCAAGAATTGACACAGCCTGTGTGAAAAGAGTGCATGCCACTTAAGCCCAAGGTCCCAGCATCCCACATGTACATCTGTTCACGTCCAGCTGGGTCCACAGATTCACTCAGGCCAGACAGCAACTATGTTAGCAACACAATATCCTCTGAATGTTAATGCGTTATGTTTTATATAAAAGTTCATGTGTCTGTGCCCTAAATTATAGACAAGTATATGTATTTAATCACGTTTTATAGTTCAGAGAGTTCAGCAAAATGTCAATGTAGCACATTAAGCTAGCACTTTTTTTAGTAGTAGAGTAGAGCTGAGCATTATAGCTCAAAAACACTCACAATCAGAAGCTATTGTAAAACTGAGATGATGCTTATATGCTCATGTCAATTTACAGCTAATTTCTTTGTCATGTCTCCTTCATGTTATATTTTAAGGCTAATAGATTTATTGAATTTTAAAAGAGCCATGTTCATTTCATTTAATAATACGAATCAAATAAGGGAATAAATGATCAATTTCAGGGCACGATACGAAGTCAATAAATAATGCAAGTAATGTTGTGACAAGATAACGCTTGCCATAAATAAACTAGTTTACTTGGCCATTCTGCAGCTATCAGTATATTGTTGAAATACAACAAACATCTTGTTGAATTAATAAATATAGGTTTCTAACATCAAAGTGATAGATAAAATATTCTTAGAGTTAGTAGCGAGAGAATCAGTCGAAAAAGTAATGTTAAATTATAACTGCGTGGATTATCCAGAATTTTAAAATGTGTTTCTAATGCAAGTTGACATCACAATGACAATACAAAAATGATATATCGTGCAGCTCTAATTGATTTACTTCATGAGCTTGCACAGAATATTTATCTTAAAGCATTGAAAAACTGAATTGAAAAACCCAATGTATGTATACATACTTTATTTCTATATAGTATAGAAATAAAGCATTGGAGGAAAATCATTTCACTGAAAGAAAGTCTGCCGCTACAACTAAATAAGGTGTCAAAATATCTTTCAAAATTTCATGGATGTAATGTGGTGACGATTGGACGCCTGAAGCTTAATCATTTCTGCTCAGGCCAAGTCAAATAATGTACGTTGGCTGGAATGCAGCATTATTGATAAGCCATTAAAAGGTTCCAAATTACAGAAACACAGTATATTATTTATCAATGATGTGATGTTAACATTTCCACAGAATGCTTCTCTGAATGGTTTTCCAAATTACAGAAGTAAATCAATAATAGAAAAATGTGAATTCCTGAAATCACGAAGGTTTGACAGTTTAGTTTAAATTGAACAACAAAGAATTGGTTACCTGAACGAGCACCGGTAACCTTCGTCACTGACAGAACAAAACCTTTATTAATCCGAACATGACGTTCTCACAAATCCAGTTATTTCTGCTTTTCATCAAAGCATCCCATCACTTGTCAATTACAGCTGGTTTCCCTTCCCTGTTCTCATCCAAACAGATGTGATCATGACAGACTGTCAATCTGTTCAATTTAACTCTTATATCGTAAACTCAATACTCAAAGAATAGACACACTCTACTTGTGGTGAAAACCTTCCTCGCAATTTGAACAAGACAACCAGTTTACTGCCACACCACTGGTTTGAGCTGAATAGTATTTTAACATGTTAACACATACCTCACAACGACAAGGCTCACCATTAGCGAATGAGCAGTAAATAAATCATAACAACTGAAGATGATGGGAAAGACTTTAGTTTTGCAGGTTTTTGGGCCTAAACACAGTGATTTAAACGATCACCAAAAGTTATACAATTTAGGCAGAGGGGTTATATACACTGCCTGGCCAAAACAAAGGTCACACTAATATTCGTTGGACCGCCTTTAGCTTTGATTACGGCACAAATTCGCTGTGGCATCGTTTCCACAAGCTTCTGCAATGTCACAACATTTATTTCTGTCTTGCATTCATTTTTCGCCGACATCTTGTATTGATGACGGGAGATTCGGACCACTGCGCAAAGTCTTCTCCAGCACACCCCATCAGGGAAGAAAAAATCCATTGATGGAATAACCTGGTCATTCAGTATATTCAGGTAGTCAGCTGACCTCATTCTTTGGGCACATAACGTTGCTGGACCTAGACCAGACCAACTGCAGCAACCCCAGATCATAGCACTGCCCTTTCTTTTGAGCGGGCAGTGTGTATTGGAATAGTTAACTTTAAATGTTTCTTTAAAAAAAAGCTGAGGGTTACTAAAAGTGCTGCGTATGGTCCAAAAACATACACGGAAAGAGTTCCGTTTTTTTATTTAGTAAAGGCTAGAGAAACAAACATGGACATATCAATAACATATGGGAGAGGACATTCCCTTCTCAATACAATAAGTGTGATCAGACAAAAAAACAGAAGAAATAAAAACACTTCAACATTTCATAAAATGCAAAACAGGTCGACAACCCAATACCAACAAAAACACACAGATAGCAGAACAAGAGCTCTGTTTACTATAACCGCGCAACTTCTTGCATATGGTCTGGGGCACGTGGTCATACATTTTGGCTACAATGCCGATAGTCGTCCGGACTGTCATATGAACAGCATGGCGAGCGTAAAAATGACTAAAAAAAGATTCATTCACCTGTGTGATGTTTGTACATGTGCTGGCATTAAAAAAGCAGTTGTAATATTTCAGTAGAAAACAAAATGGGAAAATGGACTGCCAGAAATTGCCACCCCTACAACATTGCTCAAAAGCAGCATTGCTCAAAATGGAATTGATGGAAAATCATAAATCAGATAGTTTTCATTGAAAATCTCAATCGAAGTCATGAGGTGTTTCTTAAAGCTTTTGCTGGACCATCAAAACCCCGATTTAGAACTATCTGGTCCAAAATGTGTCAGACTGCATTAGGTTGTGCAGGAAAGCATAACTATCAGAACAAATTTAGGTGTAACTTTTCAGCTGACAGTATGTCAGATAACATTTTACTCACTGTTACAACACTGCCAGAGAAATGGGGAGGTGAATAGGTTTCCCACAGAGATTCATTTATTCTCACTGACAAATCACTTGTATCAGATTAGTTATTCTACTGTAAACAAATGTAAGGCGTTTTTCAGTAAGTGTTTTCTATAAAAGGTATAATCAAGCCCTAAAACAGGAGCTAAGTGGGATTGTTTTCCAATTTTCAGACTCTAGCACATCTCATGAGAACGTTCATATAAAGTTCCTCCAAGGCAAACATTTTAAATACTCAGCTGAAAGAGACTTAAAAGTTGACAGCAATGGTTATTGCCTGACACAAGCAGATTACACAATCCCAGGATGCTCGGATCAAAGTGCTGGCAGATAGAGATCAAGTGAGAGGCAGTCGGAGGCTTGGATCAGTCTGCAGGCGTGTGTTCAGCCTCCCTATAGCTCATCATTACAGCTAGTATGCAGCAAGCACTGAACAAAGTGGGCTGCGGACAAGATTACCGTCTGAGAAGGGTTTGACTCAAATATGAAACCTATCAACAATCTGTCATTTCCACAAATATATCTACAAAGAAAACACACACACAATATGGCTGATGATGGCTTGATATTGACAACATGATTGTGATGACAGCATCTTCCTTAACCTTCCCTGAAAGGATTTGCATCCATTGGTGGTTGGTTTACATATTGTTATATATTAAAAATAAAGGTAATAGTGGACTTCAACAAGAGCCACTTATGAAGAGAGTGGATAACTGAAAGAAAAACAGGGATGCAGGAGAGAAACCAAACCACATAGATTCAGTTCAAGCTGAACCTAGAGACTCTAAAAAACGTGTTCCTCACAGGTCTGCACAGAGATACGTCAGGTCCTTCAACACAGTTTGAGATGGATATGTGGGGGAGTCCCTATAGGCTGTCCGTGGTAGGCAATCTATTACCACCGCCAACTTTTGACAGTTCTGGAAAACTTTGTTCCAAAATGGCAGAAATTGTCTTGAGACTCCCAAAAATATATGGAGCTTTTCTGTGCTTTATAGAATTGTTCCGTTTTGTATAAACTGACCTGGTGTTGGGTGATATGACGTTTATACCTTTACGACAGTGTGTCCATCTGTAGAGATTATGCAGTATCATTTCCCCCGCAGCAGCTATTCTCCCCTGACATATCAGCTACTTGCAAGCTGGATAAGTGTTTATTTACCCTTTCACTCCAGGGACCATGTCATCTTCAGTGTTAATAGGCAAAACAGAACTCCACTATTAATCAGCCACAGCAGTGCATTAAACACTCGGTGCTCTGGCAACACCTACGATGCCAATAATAGATATTCCCCTGGGGTTACTGTTTGTATGAGCATGTCTCTCGTGAATATATTCCTTTTCAACTCTCTTCACGAGTGCGATATAGGTTAATCCCTTGAATCAGCTCTCTCACACTAAACAAAAGTGACTGTATGAATATAAAATGAGACTGTACATGGAAACTAGAACACAAAAAGGATGGCGAATGAGATGAAGGCGTTTTGGTTTAGTGCTACTTTAAGGTAGTTGCTTGTTTTGTTCTTAAGCAATGAAGAGCAAAAGTTGAAGACTATAGATATTTTAGAGAAAAAAGCGTTTTGTTTATTCTTGTCTGCTGAGGCAGTATGTAATAATAAACCTGCTGATATGAGAATAATTCAATTGAATTCAAGAGTTCAGCGCCTGAAGTTATTTAGATCTCATCAGTCTAGATTATTTGAACGCTTCATTTTGAGACGACTTTGCTAGTGGTTTGTTTATTAATCTGATTTTCTGCTTTAGTATATGGTTCCAGGGTTATAGCAGCCCTAAAGAAACTCTAAAGCAGTGTTAAGAAACAGGCATGTGACGAGAGCAGAGGGTGGTAATCTGAGGATCTGGAGCTTTCAGAGCCTCATTGGACCTGTTATGTGCGGGTGTTTGTCTCTGATAAGGGCCGTGTTGAAAGGTCCCAGCTGATCACTCCCAGTAGCCACCACAGCATTTCAGGGAAAAAAACACGAGCGCAGAAACACAGACATGCCAGCATTCTAAACAAACACACCCACATATTCCACCGCTGTTTCACATGACTCTGAACATGTTTATATGAAATGAATAAGCCATAAAGTGAGAATACACAGTCTATTTCAATCAATATAATACCAAGTAAAGGCAATATTCTGCAGTGATGTTTTACTGGCAGGCAAAAAGATCAGAGCATTTACTGACATTACTAGTTCTGAGAATATGTGACATGCCACACAACATAAATAAATAAATCCAAGGTCAATTCATGTTTGACAACATCTTCAAAGGCTTTAATGCTGGAATATGAAAATGTGTTACATCCCTCCTCCGGGACAGGAGTAGAGGTGTGATATGGATTTCCTTTGCGAGTTTTTGGCAAAGGTGCGTCAATTCCTTCCTTTGCCCTCGGGGGAGGATTAGTGCATAACAGGATCTCACTTCTCAAAGATTTCCGTCCTCCTTACAGACAAGTTAAATCATCATCATTTACAGGAAACATTTCCGAAAAGCATCGCTCTGCCTCTACCAAGTTGATAATGTGAAAAACCGTTATTAAATAGATTTACGTGCCAACATATCCGTAATCAGCTTGGTGCAAGTTTAGATTTATTTTCGTCTGATCAGACCATTAGGCGACCAGCTCGAGCATTATTCGGCAGTTCTGAATATCGGGCAACATCGACTCATCCCTTCACGCTGAAAGCTCTTTAAAGTCCACAGAGAGGATAATACAATTACCAAGTGACAGTCAGACAGTCTGCCTTGTAAATTACGGCCATGGAGCAAAAGGGGTTAACTGTTTTCATAGATAAATAAAAAAGAAATCCCTTTAATAATTTCATTAGTTGAAGTAAAATGTTAATTTTCCAGCAATTCTTTAAACAAGTTTAACATCAGCAGGAGTCTAACCAGCAACTAAACAGAGTAAAGAAGAAAGACGTTTAATAAACTCTTCAAAATGTGTCAACAATTAACAATAATTATGGATAATAGAATTGGAAAAATGAGCTCTGAATGAACTTGTATATTTTCTTTGAACGTGCACACCTCTCCCCACTGTTTCTTCCAAGAAGATGAAAACAAACACAGACAATTATTGAAGAATACAGCTTGACCTCGAGTCTGGTCGATATAGCTGAGGAGGTAGATAAGACGAGAAAGGGGCTGCTGAATCAACAATATGGGAAAAACATCGACACTCAACCACCGTGGATCGAAGGCTCAGCCATTACAGCCGTCTCTCTGTGGGGAATGACTTCCCATTGTGCGTCGGAGCAGTCTTACTTCTGATGGAAAACAAATTAGGATTCAAGTGTGTAGAAAGCAAACATGTTCACGTCTCATTCTCTGGTTTTCAAAAGGAAATGTGTTGAGGGACCTCTGGCATGGCCTCAGTGGGATTCCAGATATTGGCTTTTAAAAGGGTGCACTGAAATATTTGTTTTTCCATCACCTTTTTCTCCCCCAAAGCACTAACTGTATACAGATTGACTTGGTTTTTTTTTAGCCGTAGGTGTAAGCAAACATATTCAATCAGCAGCAAAACTTACTTTTCATACTTTAAAGTTACTGCGGAGTGCAGGCCATTAGGGACACCTTGAAAATATTTTCACCCGCCCCTGCGCTTGCTCTTAGTGCTCAGACTATAAATAACACTGCAACTGTTCTTTAATGGTTTACAGTCTGCCACCATGGTGATATGAGATACAATAATGTGCCAAAGGTGTTTCCATTAGTCAAGATGCATCTGTGGTGAAAGGCTTGATACACTGAGCCCACTTTACTTCGACTCTGAAGTACCTTGACCCTGCATCAAAGGACACTGTGAGAGATATAATGTAATCACTCAAATAGATCTGAAACAAAAGAGGAAGCCATCATTCGTGCAGAGCAAAAACATTTTTTAACACTCAGTCCGAGTGCAATAACTCACCTTCTCTTTTATTTGTTGTTGTTGAACATTTTTGAGAAGAATGTCATCAACAACTTGAAGATTTCTAAAATAAACTTTTGCAAGGTTGCAGCGGTAAAGAAAGAAAGGTAATTACGAAGCAGCAGAACAAACCCTTCAGCCTAATTTTACCCTTCGAGAGGTTGTGTTGCGGGAAAAAGTGTTTCTTTTACACTAAATGAGAGGAAGCCAAGCAACGCACAGGATAGGTGTTTACTGCTATAACATCCTCCGATGGATAAGAGCCAACCTGGGAAAATAACCCTTTCAAGGAACAATCAGAGAAGTTCTGCCAACTACAAATGGTACAAATACCAAGAGGCTGAGTGAGAGTTCACAGTAGAGGGATGTTATCCGCCTGATCTGATGACAGGAAATAGGAGAACAGTTGATAAAAATGATTTGTTACTGGTTTAGAAAAATAAAAACTACCTAACAAGTTGTATGAAGTTTGGATATGGGTTAATACTTTGACATTTAATAAATAAAACATAACAAGCCGTAAATGTTCTTTCAAATCTATCTCTGGAGGCCTTTATTTATTGGCTTGTCTTAATTACCTATATTTGTTGGTTTTTTTGTTGACTTTATCCTTCATCAATTTCCTCCAGTATGCTTTTTTATGTTGCTCTACATGTTTGAAAAGTTATATTAAAAAGTATAATTAAAAAAAAGCCAAAAAAAGCATGAGTTACATAATCTAACAGATTGAAAAGTGAGATTAAAACAAAGTAAGTCCATCCTTCTTGGAAATAAATATCCCAATTTACAAAATGACTCTAAGTTATTGATAAGATTTCAACATTTAATACATTTAATTAAACAGCTCAGAGTTTATTCAAACAGCTCAAAAACATTCACAAAAACGTTTTTTAAAAAGCCTAGGATGGGTGATTGCAAAATCAGGGAATATATTACTCATAATACTTCATAAAAAGCCCATCCAGCTGCAGAAACATCATCATCCTTCTTCCCAATATCGCTGCACTATACTAACTTTGAAGCAATTCAAAATCCCCAACTTCCCTGATCAAGGAAATAGCTGTAGGGTTGAGGGTAATGTAGTGTTTTGAGGATTTTAGTACAACATTGGTTTTCTTAAAAACTAAATTAATATCCAGCATAAATTAAGGCATGTAAAGTAGTGCTGTAAATACACTCTTTTTGGTACAAGCATTATTAAAGGACATTAATCAAAAAGAAAACTCTCAAATAAAGTTAATATAATGATGAGCACGCACAATGTCACTCCGGTCACCAAAATTGTTGATTAATTGTACGTACATTTGTCAAATTAGTATACAAAAACAATTGATGACCCTGATTTTTAAGCAGCTTAAAGTAATTCAACCATCATTAATTGTATTATTTACAGCAGTGATTTTCCTACTGTGGCATGTCCAATTGCCTTCTGTCCAAATGCAATGAAGCATCAATTCCAACGAACAGTTCATTTTTAAGTTATGAAAGCCTGTACAGAAAGGTGTCAATGATTAAAAATGTATACAAAGGCCTTTTTTCTCTCTTCTCTCCTCTGAAAGATACTAAATGGCATACAGATTTGAAAATGAGGGTGTCATTAAAAAGAAGGATTTGAATCATGGCAGATTTGAGTACATATCTCCCTGAGATGCCTTCTTCAACCACAAGAACTTAGAAATGTCTGATAAGTGCCTTTTCTAGTTTGAGTGATCTTTCATTTAATCATTAGAGGGTGTATAGCAGCACTGATGAGGTGTTTCTGCTGCTTTAAAACCCATCCACTTCATGTCCACCTCTCACTCTGCGGCCTTTCATTAATGAGTTGGGTTCCACACTCTGTAATTACAGCAGGTGTTGTTTGGTCGACCTGTTTACTATAAAAAGATCAGAGGAGGTGGTGATGAATATGTGGTGCTGTAGTTAAAGATGTACATTTCCTGATAATAGCTGATCTGGTCTGGTCTATTTGTGGTCTCGTGTATAGGGGAAGTTCTGTTTGCTTTTCAGCATAATTTCATAGCAACACATTGGACAGTATATTTCTGTTATGCTGCAATATAGCAAATGTATTGCTGCCCAAACATTACTTAATAAAGGTTTGTTTCAATCATTTCTTGTTGGTTCAAACATGAAAATGCACTGCAGGTCCAAGCTTTAAGACTTCACTGAATGTCACTTCAGCACAAAAGAAAAAAAGCACACCTCTATTTTTCTGCCATAAGCATTCATTTCCAAGCAGGAACTGTTAGCTTTTAGTTTTTCACATTTTGAGAACAGCATTGCTTTCCAGGCAACTACAACAATCTGAAGGCTGACATAATAATAAGCAAGACTTTCTTCCTACCTTGACAAATGTGTTTTGTTTAGTTTGGTTTTAATTTGAGTGGAGACTTTCTTTATCCAGCTAAAGTATCTTGTGAAGAAGCCTCAGGTTCACAGTGAAGTTAGTTTTTGGTTTTGCAATTACTTTCAAATATGTTTAGTAATGCGTGAGTCCAAATCAACACAACCCTGTATATTTATCTTGTATTTAGGTAGTGCAAATTACAGTGTAATGCTGACATGGTGTAATTTACATCATGTTATATCAAACAGCTGTGAATAGCTGATATGCTACGAATACTTTTTGGTTCTGCTTTTGTTATGAAGCTTTCATTTAAGCTGTATGCACTGTACTTAGCAACAGAGGCACAACAGCCAATCCATAATCAGTGTTTACTATCAATAGTGCCATGCATGTGATCTATACTAGTTTCTTGATTAAATAGGGTGGGTCAAAGGATTGTAGGAGTTGTCTTTTTGCAGCATTTCATTATCGATATCACACTAACATCACTCAGGACTAGGGGCACATACAAAATACGATTAACACTGGATGTAAAAGATCAGAAATACCAACTCAGAAACAAAAGGCTTGTTTCCTAAAATATTCACAGTAAGAATGTTGAACAGTTCAGGCTGATAAAAAGCTACGAAAAAGCTTCTTGTGTTAAGTAGAGATCAGAAAACAGAGGATCAGTTACAGGATCAAGTCTATGCATCTACAATCAAGCCTTAGAAGAGGGTTTTTAAAAAAAGGTAAATTGTGTCATGAGCACATCCCTGAATGGTTGCGCGTCAGCTTTAAGAACTGCTTGGTCATGCACCTCGAGTATGAGGAGCAATGTTATGATTAGCTCAAACACAATAAAGGCTAAATGGAACTTTGTGTCCCAGGTGCATTTCATGAGGCGACTTGTTCAAAGCATATCAACTCCATTATTTCTGTGCGCCAAAATCACAGCTCGGGCTGCAAAAGCTAATCTTAAAACTGATGAGTCATGTCTGCAGCAGATTAAGTCACTTGAAGAGCAAGTAAAATGAGAAGCTTCCCTGTAATGTTACGTTCTAACTTCATTGTTTAGGTATGTACGGTTAATGATTACAAAATAAAGTGGCTCCAGCAGTTTGTCTTCCAACAAAGAGATACAAGCCTGTGTGCGCAAACAGATGGCAGCGTCCCAGGCGATACACTGCAGAAGTACTGCAGCTTGTCTGCAACCTGTTTACTGGCGTTTCTATAGGGAGACAAATGAGCACGTGTCATGCAACATTTTTTATTGGGAGCTGCGACAATCAATAACACAAGGAGCTCATTTAAAGTTTTAAATACAACACATAGCACAAATGGAACTCGAATGGATCTATTATTGCAGCTAACTTTAAGTAACGGGAATCAAAATGTTGTTTACATGTGCTGTTTTATTTCTGCTGCTGGGTGCTTTCCATAAACTAAAAAAGCTATCTCATAAGAGGCAAAAAAAAGTGTTTGACAAAAAAAAGTTGGACTTGCACATTTGTTCTTGAGCTCTTAGATGTTTTAATCTTCATCATCTTTATGATCTGGAGTGCAAACCTGAGCGTCAGGGGTCTAATACCCCCGCGGAATCAGTCAAAAAACGTTTGCACATTGTTCTTGTATAAACCCAGGCCTTTGTTTCTCCCGCGTCTTTTGTATATATGCAAAACTGTACACAATAACCGTGACTCAGAGACTTACAGAACCATGTTGCTTGCACTGTAAATAACACTGCCTCTGTTGGAATGTGTCCAAATCTATTCACAATGTAAGATTCTTCATGCAAAGTTCAAACTAACTTCCTATTGGTCATCTGACACTAAGGAGAAATAGTCCACATGATACTGAAGCAGTTTAATTCATGTTTGGCATATTTTCTCACAGGTTTAAACATTGGTTGATGAATGTGTTTGGTTTCTTGCCACATTGAGAACAATCAGAGAGTTTCTTTGTGGAGTCATAACATTTTTAGAGTTGAGAGGAAGTTTGTTGTTTGAAGACCAAATATTTAGTTCTGGTAGTTGTTGTCTTTCTGGCTGGTGTAAAGTGTGTTTATGTACATGCACAGAAACATCCAGTCCAAACACAGAAACGGAGGATCATATATTTTGTGAACTGTTTATGCTGGGGATTCGAGGATTATATGTCATTTGTAAAGACCTTTCTTCTTGGCGATCAAAAAAACAGCAACTCGAGAATTATTCAACATCATCTTAGAGCAACACAACATGTTACAGTAGCTTTATTAAAATAAGCCTTAGCAATAAATGCGTGTGTGTGATCTACTTCAGCGGTTCCCAAACTTTTTTTTGCAGCGCACCCCCTTCTACGTCCCAACCGGGTTGACTCACGCCCCAAAAAAATGGAAAGAAGAAAAAAACGCAACAAAGCTTTGTTCTATCGCCATATAAATAACTTTGTCATGAGACGTTCCACTTGACAGTTTCCCTGATTTCAGACAGTTAATCATACTTGAAAGAATGAATGAAACGAGATGGCGTACATATATCCTTTTTCTAGCAAAAACTAATAAATTAAAGGGATTACAAAGGAAATGTTTATTGTTCCTGTTTTTTTTATTGCATCCTATGGAAAAATCCCACTTAAAAAACAACACTGTGTAATATTTTTACACCAGTTTCATCTCCCGCACCCCCTGGTGGCAGCTCGCGCACCCCCTGGTGGCAGCTCGCGCACCCCTGGGGGTACGCGCACCACACTTTGGGAATCCCTGATCTACTTCAACAATCATTCAGAACTGTACAGTCAAATGGAGAAGATTAAGATGCATGACACAATGTATTCAGGCCTCAACAGTTTGCCAATTACCAGCTTATGTATGATTCATCAATAAATACCCTTTACGACACAAACAGCATGTCGTTAACTCTCTTAAGTTAACATTAAAATATGTTTTTATTTGCCGTCTGGATTTTGCAGCAAACAACCGCAAACCTTTAAGCCACGGCATTATTCACTTTAGTTTTGTTCTCTGCTCCAGTTTACTTTTTTAGAGATGCCATAGGAGAGATGCCATATTCCTGAAAACAGCCGGCTATTATTCCTGTTCCTGTGAAAGTTTATAGCTCAACAAATCTTTAATCACAGAGACAAGCAGTTCACCTCGTAAAAACCCAGCGTGCCCTCCTGTGCATAAAAGGAGCCGTTTTATATTGACATCTATAACAAGCAGCACTAATAATCGCACCTCCTTAATATTCAAAAACATTGATTTAAAGCATCACCAGGACCGTGACATGCTCCCTTGTAGAGGGGTTGATGGTCAGACACAGACATCAGCTAATGAAGACGTATTATTCACATGGTTAGTGCTGGTCTCTCTGCAGTAAGAGCCTCCTGCTGTGAGGAGAATGTCTCGCTCGTGTTTGCGAAGCCACATAAACACATCTTTCAAAAACACAGTCGTATCCATCATCCCTTTATCTTAAAAGTGAGGAAATGGCTACCGCTGCAGAGAAGACTGAATTGCTCTGTAGTTGCCCGGTTGCTCTTGAGCTGTTTCCCACCCCCCCTGTTTGCTTGGTATTTTGTGATTTAAGACTTCTTTGTCAAACATCAGAAGACACATTGAACACAAAGGGATATTGCTCAGAAAACACATGCTTTTCATTCGAGAGTACAAATTGCTGTGATCATTTCTGTTAGCAGGCGGATACATCCAAGTTCTTAAAATGACAACGATATGAAAAATATCTTTTGTTTGAAGTTATAATTCAGTTGTTTGGGAAAAATACACTTCATTTTTGAGGCTACTTTTAGAGAATAAGACCCCAGAGTTGGATTTATGGATGTGCCGATCAAATTAATCTGACCCCGATCCCAACAGAATCCTTTCAGACTTGCCATTTCAGAGACAGAGTTTGATAAATACAGTACAGATGATTTTAAATACTTAATAAACATCTATTTATCTGATATGTCCGAATACTGACAGTTTAAATACTTTTTGTATTGAAATGGTATAGATGGATGGAAGTTCTGATATCGACGTGAATCGATCTCCCCAAAAGGAAGACGCACTATTCTGCTGTAAAGTTGTTGGAATTAAACATCTCTCAGCTTTTATGTAAACAACAGTGATGTTTCAATTCAAATGATGGTGTGCATGCACAAACAAAATGGGGACCCACTGCTTAAAGATTGCTTCAAGGCACTAGTGGTCAGAAACTCCATGGAGTGCATGTCACAATGTGTCAATGGTGATTTTATTCTGTCCAAACGCTTTTCCTTTGATCTTGGGACGCCACGACACCGCTTGTCTCAACCTCTGGCTCTAATACCGGCCACCTGCAGTACTGAAAAATAAGAGTAGCATTTCTGGTCAGAGCCGACGGCCCATGCATTGGCAAAGTCCCTCCTGCGGCGAACGCAGGCTCCAATATGACTTGGGGTCCCTTTCCACATGACCTCCTCTCTTCCCCACCCTCTTTTAACACCGTCACTCTCCAATATCTGATATCGATTGTTACCAAAGTATTAGCTCTTGTGAAATCTCTACCTGTGTTATGTTGTTTATTTCATAAGGCCTAAGTAAGTCACACGTAAAATGGGTATAACATCCATACTGAACAGTGCCTGTAACAGCGAGGGTAACAGAGTAATTTTTACCGGGTCGCTTTTCTCTTCCGTCTCCCCACTGTGCAATTATGCCCCAGTTCAGCTTTTGACGAGGCTCTGTCTTAAATAAGCCTCTAATGTCTTTCAGTTTTTCTCCTTAAGCCCATAGCAGATATAACTGTAGAAGAAGTTTTGCTGTAAATGGACAGAAAAACAACCGAGGAAACAATATCTGGCTAATTTGTTATTTCTTACCGGTTGCACACAGTGCAGCACTAAGCAAAATCACAAGCTATGTTATCCCCACAGCATAGTCATTTCACCTCTCGCCATTATGGTTGCTGTTTTAAGCTGTAAACAGATCCCACAGGTGCAGCACGTGCTGAATGTGGAGTGGTTAAAGTGTTTGCCTAGACATGCTAAAGCTGTAATTTGCACACAGCCAGCTATTTTGTTGCTGCTTTTCTCCGGAGTGGTGTTTAGAGAACTGAAAATATATTACCCCATCCTATTTCTGTGAGCAGTTATAGTTAGGGTCAGTCTGTGATACTCTGAAAATGACTGTGCTCTTATTCTGCAAAGTGTTTTGAAAAAAAAAGAAAAGATGGATGGAACGGTCAAAACAGTGCTGACGATTGAAGACGATGGCGATAGCGTTCTTGATGATAATAATAATAATGAATAGTGAAGATGATGTTGAAAGTAATCACCGACTGTGTTGGTGGATGAGAAGAAAAGCAACTGTTCTGAGTGAGCCGTCAGCAAAATTGAGTAAAGCTGATGTGATGCCCGTGGACAGTCCCTTAGCGGGAGCATCCGTCCTGAGAGCCGCAGCACTGACGCCTCTCACAGAAGAAAAAAAACGACAGTGGGAGTAAAGGAATAATAACACTGAAGAAAAGAGAGGATTGAGAAAGAGATCACAAAGACTAAGAGTTTGAAGAAGAAATATAAAAAAACAGCCCGACTGAAAACTGAGCCTCTCAGCCGCGCACCACTGTGAAAATCACCACTCGGCCAAAATCCTCCTTTTTGATCCTATTCCACATTATCATCCGTCTGAAACGATACTCACCAGGCGTCAAAACCCCCTCCTTCCCTTGAGACAACTTTTCACAAATCCCTGGATGCTGGGGTGAAGGCTTGCACACCCCCCCTGTCTGGGCTGTGATTATTTGGCGGGGGCCCTGCCACATCAAACCCCGGCCAGCTAAACATTCCCCAGAGGAGAAAACAGAAAGAGAGATCTGCACCGCCACCCACCTGTGCAGGCCAAAGATAGGAAAATACCAAATGGCACCCCACCGGATGCTGCCATCTGCTAGTGGACATGACTCAAAGACACCATCATAGGGTTATATATCTTTTGCCTTTTATTAAACGGCCATGAGTAAACCTCAAACTGATAAAAGTGAGAGTTTTCCCCCCCTGAGATCAATCCTGCCTCTGCTGCCTGCTCTAATCTCTCACATGAGGTGACCAGCCCGGCCTTATAAGAGACATGTGAGCCGTTTGAAGCGGTTTCATGCTCCGTGTGTCGGGGCTGATGAGGTCTGAGCGAGGTCCTGAGGATTGCAAGATCAGGAGTTTTTACAGGATCAGCTCAGAAAGGTAGAGTTGCTCTCAGATTTGCCCGCTTTCTCTGATGTCTGTACACTTCAAAACACTTTAAGGCTTAATGTATACTTCCAAGTAAGCCATTGAAGTTCAGGGAAAAGCTATATATAGGTTTGGTATTTCAGTCCAGAATCGAGTGGGAGAAATAAAAGGAAAGAGTGTGATATGCTGTGCGGATTAGACTCATTGTCCCCTTACAGTCTGCTTTCTTTGTTTTTCTGATGTCAAAATGTTTTATGGAGACTTTTATTATGGTAATGAACACCACACACATTTTCTTTCACGGAGCCCTAGTTGACATATTAATTGTTTTGTGCAGAATTGTAAAAATATGAGAGAAGAACGAGAAATCTAGCAGATAGTTTTCAGCGTTTTTGCTCAAATATGTTATTTTAAATGATTAACCAATATATCGCTTAATTGTATTGCTATTTTTTTTTAATGCAAATGGACAAATCATTTACTTGCTTACAGCTCTAGTCAAATATAGATTTCCTGCACTCACACATCAGGTATGTGTGACATGGAAGAAAAACTAAAATATTGTCTTCATCACAATGATATTTCCCTCCTGTGGTTTGCTGTTGGTGTCCTGTTGGAAGGTCACTGCATTAACTGAGAAATATAGATTTGACCCATCAAAATACTTATCCAACAAGTCATTATATGCATGTCTGTCAAATTCATTGAAATAAGAGTCAAGTGAGACCACCACTAACATTGTCAAGTAGCAGTATCACCTCGTTCAGAAAAATAATACAGAAATAATGAGGTACAGCTTCCTTTGTAAGATTTAATCTTACCCTGCATTCAGTTGTTAATAAAAGGTAAAGCACTGATTAGCAATGTGTTAATTTCAAACAAGTGGAAAGAGCTTCCTTGTGAAGCAGGTGATTGAACAAAAAAAGTGATGAATGTCACTGCTGTCACAATTAAGATGTTTTTAAACAGAAAGTTTCATGAAAAAACAATATATAACAGAGCTACAGTCAAATATTGTTGCTAAATCCTCCTTTCCAAGGGCATCACACTACAACCCCAATATATCTTTTGTTGACCAGACATTATTTTGCGGTGTCTTGTCAAATCATAGCAGCTGTGAGATTCCAGTGTCAAAGCCAGGCTGTTGAAAGAAAATAATCAATATGGACACGGAAAATAAATTAAAAAAAGAAAATAGCTGACAGCGTTTTCGACGGATATATCAGCAACACGTTGGCAGAGGAGGGTAAACGTTGCTCCAGCCAAGAATCACACGCAGTTATCTCGTTCCTGCCTGTCATTCCTGTTGTCCGAGGCAATCCACTCTGCGGTAACAGTCAGTGTTTAACCTCCCGGGGTGATCGAACGCTTCTCATTCTGAGCACTCGGAATGGCCTCCCGCTGCAGAGGCAGATCAATACGGGGCGCATTACATCTAATCAAGCACTGATTACTTTCTCAACGCTGATTGCAATGGGCTAGCATGTCATTTGGTTTGTCAAGTGTGTATCGTTTCCATAGATTTACATGATCACCCAGCAAAAAAACTGACCTTTATTTTCCAGTGAGCTCCATCAGTTCAACTCAGACAAATTACAAGCAACGTGGCAGCCCACAGCTACTCCACTTGTGAAAAATAACATGATTACTTTGTCCTCTGTTACACCTGTGTGCTTATCGAACTCTTAATCCTGATTTTTCTTAAAAGTACAGCGCTGCATACCACCAGGGATGTTTTGTGTAATACTTGTTGGCTCCTTCTACAGCGAAAACATACTGTAAAGGTCAACTGTGATATAAGCCTTTTTCATAATCAGTAAGAAAAACATGTATCTGTTACCGCAGTCGGCATGGAGACAGACTTTTGCAGCTTTGTTTTCTTTTAATTTACTGACTGCTGACAAGTCGAGGTTGAGGGGCATGTTAGTGCATTCCTCCGTAGTGTAGTAATCACAATCTCTGCAGCTCACAGCTCTGACTTTCTACAAAGAGGAATGTAACACAACCAAGGGGCAACCTCCGGTGCTGAGCAGTGAAACACATATATGAAGTGCCAAAAACTGCAGTTCGTCGAATGGCCGGATGGCCTGGCTCCAAAACAGAGCAATTTACCTAGACCCCCCCCCCCCCCCCATGTTAAAAGGCCACTTTTTACAGCAGAAATAAACATGTTTACAGCATGGTACAAAAACTGCTTTTGGTCTCTATAGCTAATTTCCCTATTCATGACAACTGTGAGGAGGCTAAATTTCTATACAACAGTCCCGTTTTAATTATATTAAGGCTTAAAATTATGCATAATTAAGGGCGTGGTCGCTTTGATTGACAGGTTAGCGCCCTCCCGCTAGTGTCTGCTCTGCTAGCTCCGCTAACAGCCTCTGCACTGATAATGTATCTTGCTTGGTATAATTCCTTAAAGCAGCAATAATAACTATGACTATGCAAGCCATTATCAATAATACATTTACCATCACATGTAACTTAGCTTATTAAACATATTAAGTAACGTTGTAATCGAGTGTTCCATAGAAACGACTCGTGAACTGAATCATGTGAAATTAAAATTCTGTTTCAATTTAAACGTTAACGTTACGCTGATTCACGGTAACACCTGGCCACATTTCTGGTCAAAATAGTGTTGTAAATTACGTCTATATTTGAAACAAGCATGTTTAAAATAGTGCAGTATAATCTCAATAACAGATAGATCTTTATGTCAAGTTTTGTTGTATAGTTTCGGGTTAACTAACCTTGAGTAAGACGACCAGGAACCGGGAGCAACGAGACCGCAGGGTGTGCTGTTGACTTTTAGCGGGATACCGCCACGAGTAGCATACGGTAGCATGTAGCCTAGCTTGGAAGCCTTCGCTAGCTTGGTAGCTTCGAGCTAGATGGGCGTGTTTCAGTAGCCACGCCCGCTTCAGCTCTAACCCTATGTCCATGTCTGGATTAGCCGGGAGTGGGCGGGAGGTAGACTGAGAAGATGTCGACGGTGGGAGTCGCCCACTTTGAGCTTCATTACAGCTCTTTACAAATTTAGGAGTGACGTCACATATACTACGTCCATTATTTATACAGTCTATGAACACAACTCAATACATCATGCACACACACGCTATGACGATTTGCATCATGATGTGTTAGCCATGAGCCATGAAAGAGACCAAAGTATGAGGCCTTATGGGGAGGCCAAAGTGTTGAATGGAAACTCCCGAGTGAGATTGTCTGCGCTCAAGCAGCAGTCTCGACTCGATCCAACAAGCAATACTGAAAGAATGAGGCACAGTCTTTTCAAGATATAATCTCACCCTGCATTCACTTAAAGTATAAAGTAGGAGAGGTATAGCTCTGATTAGCAAGGTGTTAATAAAAAAAAGCCTTCCTTGTGAAGTAGGTGATAATAAGTGTGATAAATGGCAGCTGTCACATCTAAACAAGATGTGTCAAAGCAGCAAGTTTCCCGAAGAAAAAAAAAAGATACAAGACAGACAGTTCATTATTGTTTGTTAATCCTCCTACCCAGGGGCATCACAGATCCACAGTGATTGATCTCCTGATCGGGTTGTCAAAGTGTGGAATGAAACTCACTCGCAAAGTGTTACTTGCTTTGTAGAAAAGCTCTTCATAAGCAGAGTCCACAGTTTTCCATTTCCCTTGTGTTCTATAGGTTGTTGTGCATATAAATGGTCTGAAAGGGCTTAAATCCCAAAGTTTCTCTCTCACACACACTCTGCCCTGCCAGAAATGCCCGTATTGGACTCCTTTGTTTACTTCCATAACATAGTGACATCACTCTGCAACACTTGCACTTGTATTGCCTACACACATAACAACTACTGGTTTGTTTCTTCATTTGCACACAAAAAGTACAATACATGTCTGTATTGCAAGGGAATGTGAATGGGATTTGCTTAAAGATCCTCCAGATGCTTAACAGGTGGCTCTAGGCAGCATGCAGAGAAAGAATGTAATATATAACCATTTATCAATAATTAAGACTTTGTCAAAACAGAGACATAGTTCAGCGGTAGTTCAAACATAAAATCCTTCTGATACCCATGTAGAATGGATCAGCCATAGTCATGACTACAAACATACAACATGAAATAATACAGCCTCATTATTGTTGGAACATTTTCCCTGCTCGTATTTTGCCATGTTGTAAATGTCCACAAATAGTTTGATGATGCCTTCCTTCTGTCTGCACCTACGTACAGCTAGCATGTCTCCCATAATGAGGCGGCAGACTCGGCTGTGTGAGGAGGCGGCGACATCCTGAGCTGTTTATGCCGCCACGTTCAGACTTCACATCTCTGACCATGACGGTTTGATCTGGCAGGTTTGCTCGAAGCTATCAAAACTCGGCTTTGGTTGCAATGTCTGCAAATGATGCCGTTTCAACCTGTCACTTTGATCTCACAGAGAAGTTTGTCACTTGAGATCAAGTAGCTCTTCACTAAATACATTTTATTTTCTATTTCACTTTTCTTTTTTATTAGATTGTTTTGCATTTCTCAAGCACAAAATTAATGTCATTCTTGTCTATTCATATAAGGACATTTGCAGAATATGCAAGGTATTTTCTAACCAATTCAAAACATGTTTTCCAGCATAAGGTTTCAATTAAGTGTTTGAGGAATATAAATGGTATGGGGAATTATACAAGCTCTCGTGAATTAACCTTAAATCATTTGAATAAAAGCAAACACTTCTATAAAAACAGCAATGACCTGTGAAATGTTTGCTCTGAGTATTCAGATTTATTGCATTTTTCCTTCCCTCTTGACAACCTTTAAAGTAACCTTTTCATCCCATTCCTGCAAATATTTTCTTTTCCACAAATCGTTGTGACAAACTGCTGGTGCCGTGTTCAGAAGTGTAGCTGGTGCCAGCACAGACAGTTGGTTCTCTCTGCATAACACTGAGGAGAATTTAAGGAAACCACTGTTTCCTGGCATGCTCCGACCCCAACTGGGTAGAAGGGTCCAATGATTTATTGCCAGCGCCAACTTCACTCGGGGAACATGGGCTTTCTGGCTCGCCTGCTAACTCCCCGATTAGATTTAGTATTTTGCGGAATGGGGCCCATGTTGCTCTAAAATCCTTTTTGATGCCCTATTATAATCACGTCAGGTTCATATGAGTATGTTGTGCCTCAACTGTGATATAATAACATGCTTTAATGTTCAAAAAAGTGTTTATGTTTCTCATACTGCCTGTGCTGCAGCTCCTCTTTTCACCCTCCGTCTGAAACCAGAGCCCAGTCTGCTCTGATTGGTTAGCTGGCCGGCACTGTTATGATTGGTCATTCGCTTAGAGATGTCCCGCCCCTCGCCTTTCACGTACAATGTGTTGGAGTGATGGCAGCGCGAGTGTTACAGTGTGTTCCTCAAGTGTGTATTTTAAATAATTTCCGACAAATGTCAATCTGATTTAAAAATTAAGTTTTGTTTATGACATTTTTTTTCAAAACCCCTGTGATTAACACTGAGATTACATTTTCATGCATCATTGTTTCACTAAAGCCCTCTATCTAACGTCTTGGATCTTAAATCGCCCACAGCTATACTCCACGTAGAATATATAATGGATAATGTATCACAGGCAGCTGGGGCTCCGGGGAGTTAAATATACATCTTTCAATCTTAGGGTCAGTGGTTCAATCCCAACTCCCTGCAAGTGTCCTAAGGCAAGATACTTGACCCCAATTCTCTTCCATAGGCATGTCCACAGTATTCAGGTATATGGAAGTTGTGTTTAGCTAATTAACCAGTTAATGTAAAGTAGCAAATGATTGCGATATTTACAATATATACTTACACCCTTACCGAATATGTAACATGCGCTCAACTCAGCTATGGACTTCAATTTTGAGGATGTGCTATTAGATCTATATAGGAATGTGTGTAATATTTAGCATCTAGAGCTGCGCTAACAAGGGCAGCAGGACGTTGAGCAGCAGTTTGTTTGCTGCTCGGATACCCTTTACTCCCAAAAATCCTGAAATCCTGTAAGTGAATGTTTTGTATGATTGATTCTTTGGCTGAAAACTTTGTCAGCAGACATTCAGCAGTGAGAGAAAAATGTTATAGCTGAACTATTACCTGACATCAAACACACTACACTCTGTATGGTGAAATATGTGTTCCAATGATAGATGGTGATAAAAGACCCCAAAACTGTGCATTGGCAACTTTAGGGGGTATGAGTTTCATCTAGAAATATGGAGAAAATACTGCTGAGTAAGGCTCTGTTCCAAGGCTGGATTTTAAATTATTTGCATCATCATGTCAACGTGATTTTTGATGAGGTTTCTTTACATCTGAAATGGTTTCACTGCGGCCCTCTATAAAAAAGGGAAGGCATCTTAAATCGCTCAGAGCTTATAGCCAACGCTTACGTTTTATAGCGTTTTATAACTTTATGAAAAATGAAGGAACAGTCTTATCAACATTTAAAGTATGATGTGCTCCAGTAGCACGCCCCAGAATTCCACAGCACATCCTGAGAGCAACATTAGTTCTTTATACGAGGTCTTGCTAAAGCAGACGCTCAGCCATTGGCCTTAAGCTCAAAATGTATTTCCAAAAACGTTCAAAGACTGAAATGCAGTATGAATGCAGTCTGAATGTACTTTCATAAACATTAAGTGATTTCAGTTTAATATTCAAGCAAAAAAATGCATTAGTTATAGAGGAAGGTGAGGGGATGAGACTGGGCTTCAGGCACTTTCTCCCCAATCGAATCCCCATGAGGATGTTTGTAACACCCAATCAATACACAAATGAGGACCCAATCCTCTCCAACCAAACACTGGAAGCAGCTCTTTTGTATGCACCTGTCCTGTTTAGGAGTCAGCTCTGAGCCCTGTAGAAGAGCATGATAACACAGAGCCAGGCTCCATTAATTGGAACCACCAGCTCCCCAAGATATCCCATTACACCAGCCAGGCCGGGGTTACCAGGTCAGACTATAAGAAAACTCCCATGCGTAATTTATAGCGCTCTTTCCTCAGATAATCCATACACATAAGCTGTGAGGTTATGAAGCTGCAGACCCCCTACCCATCTGCAGCCAATTTGGCCCTTGCACAATACTCCTTAAATCACAGTACGACCTTGCTGACTGGACTAGAGTGGAGGCAGAGGAGTCTGTTTTCATTTGAATTCCCTAAGCATTCACCCCTTGGTAGATTTGGGGGGGGAGAGAAACCGTGGGCATTAACTACCTGAACTAGTGATCCTCCTTAAAAGCCCACACCCTTTACTTTTCTTCGCACAGCAGTAAATTGCAAAGGAATGTGGCCCCAGCAGCAGATCAATAAAACATCTTTGCAATTTAACAAGAACAGATGTTAGCAATCCTACTAGGTATGCCCTGCTACATTTTAAGTGAGATAACCATGAATGTGTGTGTGTGTGTGTGTGTGTGTGTGTGTGTGTGTGTGTGTGTGTGTGTGTGTGTGTGTGCCGGTGTTTTAGGAATGCTTCTTCTGTACGTAGCCCGTTATCTCGAGCATCAAACATGTGATCCCTCTATCTGTGGGATAATAGGAGCCTAATCAGTGTGAAGATTAGGCTTATCAGAAATCACATTTCTTCACAGTTTCTATTATGAAAGGACAAACTTAAGTTGGGGTAGGGTGCTACTGAGGATGGAAACAGATGATTGGTCCAAGTGAATAGAGATGCCTGCTGGCTGTTTTCCAGCTTTGTTCCCATCTTTATCTGAAGATCATCCTTGAAAGAGGAACGCGGCTAGGTTTGAGGAACTTTCATCTTTGTTTTCTCTGATGCACTGACTTCTCATCAAAGTCATTAATACTCAGTTACAGCAGAAGAATATTTAAGAAAAATGAAACATCTTTACGATTTGTGTTTTGTTTCTCTTCTAGGGTTAAACTACCAAAGTTTTTGGGAACAACATAATGACAACTTGTTTTTTGTTGCCCACTAAAACTTGCAATAGTAGTGCCAAGCGATTCACAGAGTCTACCAACATAACAACATAATATTTCATTTGTGATCATTGTGCCCTCCAAAATAAGCCACTGTCAGCCGGCAAATTATTGTTAGTGTCTTACAAGATGTTATCCTTAACTCCAGGCATGAGAAGTCTCACAAGAACAGAGCAGAGTTCTGTGGGGGGAGTCATGTTTTGGGTCCAAACAACAACTGGTTAAAGATACCGTCATGAAATGCTTTGATAAAAATACTCCAATTTGATTTTCCCACAAAAAAACTATACAACTATTTACAATTTCTTAAAACCAAATCTACTTCTAAACAATGTTTGACGTCTCCCACTTCACTGAAAATCCTCTCTGTGGCTGCCCCTTGTGGCTTTAGGGTTAAGACACAATGTATCTGGATCAAAAGCAGACAGAGACCTTTGTTTCATCTCTTTGCCCTTTTTTCCTGTAATCCCTCCTAGTGCTGTCTGATAAACAGCTGGCTTAAATTTCCAAGTGTTATGGTTCATAGTCATCCTTCAAAGATGGAAACACCTATATTTACGTGCCTCCCTCTTTTGGTTTTTAAAATTGACAGAAAAAAAGCACATAAATACAAAAGATGTATAGCACTTTAATGTGATGAAAGGCTTATATTTACATCACAATAGGATATATAGCTGGATTTCTTGGTAGAAACCAAGCTATTTAAACTACAGTTATACACAGTAGCCCTTAAGGAATGATCTTTTGTTTCATAGCCATATTTTCATGCCCTTGTGACGATTTGGAGTTGATATTTGCAGACTAATACTACTCCTTAAATTGAGTTGTCGAATAGTCGACTATTTGGGGTCACCTCTATCTTGCTGTTTAATGTTATGACGGATAACATCTCAAAGAGTTCTGCTTTGCAAAAGTTATTGTCTATTTACTTATCTTACAAAAAAACATACCCCTGCTGCATCTATTTATAAAGTCTTCACGTAGTTGAATACTAACGCTATAAATCATGTTAGCAAGCTTATGTATATCGTGAGTGCAGCTCCCAGATATCTGGAGAGGTTCCATAGGGTAGATCTGTAATTCAATTAGACACAATGAAAAGCACACAGCATCCTTCACAGGGACTGCTGGATTCCTTCCATCCATTCTTGTACTCTTTATTAGATCCAGTTGTTGTAAATTAGATTCTAGCTCAGTGGATTTGAATCGTCCCGCCCAGGGAATGCTGTAATTTTCAGTTAAAAGGTCAGTAGGAATTCCTTCACCAATGACCTCAGTGAGGGCGGGTTTTGTTGCGGGATTGGGTCAAGAATTGGCATTCAGTACAGCAGACCCCATTTCAAAGTGAGTGTAAATATTATCAAGTGAGGTGAGACAGAGGATTGGGATCACTGAGCCATGTCTGACAGTGTTATCATGGCCATTGGTAACAGTGAAGGGCACACTGTAAACAGCGCTCCCTCCCAGATCCCTGTAAATCCAGAGGCGTTTACAGGCAGGACTGAGGCGGCGGTGTGCATGCGAACAGACGGTTTTCTATAAAGGAAGATCACACACGAACACACACAAATGCTCTCATGTAAGCACACACCATATGCATAAACACACTTACAC
Source organism: Eleginops maclovinus (assembly GCF_036324505.1). Classification (NCBI taxonomy): domain Eukaryota; kingdom Metazoa; phylum Chordata; class Actinopteri; order Perciformes; family Eleginopidae; genus Eleginops; species Eleginops maclovinus. The sequence continues at coordinate 7,899,630 of NC_086371.1, forward strand.
TCACACCCGCATTGAGATACAGAACAAACAAAGTATGAATATCTGCTTCTGTTGCTAGGATACCAGCTCTTCTGGCTCCTGGTAAGTAAATCAGGTTGACTGGTGGCACAGACGGCAGTGAAAAATTAACACAAGCTGTAACAACAAAGTTAAAGTAACTTCCAACTTAATGAAATGGAAACCAGGTCCATTCAACCGTCTGGATGGACTGAATCATTTTAAGCCCTGCATTTGGTGGCCAAAGTATATTTTGTTATAGTAGACGTCTAAAAGAAAAGATAACTTAATGCGATTTTAAGCCTGCCTTTATAACTGTCCACTCTAATACATGAAGACACTCACGGAATGAAAATATATACTTTAAAAAGCATTTGTTCACTCATTTACAGTTTAAGATGCAGTGTACTTGTCTTTCGCTGGTAAGCAATCCCTCTCGAATATCCATTTTATAGTGCTGTGAGAACATCCCCTGCAAACAACAATTCATTCTTTTTTTTTTTCCACCAAAAACTTAATTTAAGGACGTTTAATTTAAACGAATCATGATAGCATTATCATTAACACTGAATAGAGGAAATACAGCGTACTTTCCATTAATATACCAGAGAGACCCACTTACATAGGTGTGGGAAATAATGGTTAAGCATGGGGAAGCAAAATAAAAGAGAAAAAACACTGAAATAAGAAACAGTTGGTAAATTGAATATCATTCTGTTATCATAGAAATGTTTGGACTGTTATTGTTGCCAACCAATATTGTGTTGAACGATAATCTTGTTTTAGCTCCCAAGTGTACTAGAAACCAAAGTAACTATTAAATAGTAAAGGTAAATTATCACAAAAATTAAGTGAAATTAAAAGTATAAAGCAGCATAATCCCATCCCATCCCAGTGGGGAAATTCGAGAATTCTGCATTTGACCCATCCTAGTGTTAGGAGCAGTAGGCTGCCATATGTACGGCTCCCGGGGAGCAGTGTAGGGAACACTGCCTTGCTCAGGGACACCACGGTAGCCTTGGTCTTTCGTGGACTTGAACTTGTGAGCTTCCAGTTCCCAGGCCAAGCCCCTAACCAGTTTGCCACCGCCCCTGCCACAACTTCATATTTGTGCACGAGTAAATGATCTTTCCTCAAATGGATAAGGAATGACTACAGCAGGCTAAACCACTTCAACTAACATGACTAATGTTTGCAAAAGATGTGAAAACTGCGATCATATCCTTTGATGGAGAGGTGGTAGATGTGTTGCACTTGACTTGTAAAGAAATCCAAACTGCAGTGATTCACTGAGCAAATACTGTGGATCTGTGTCTGCTGTGACCCATGTCCCCTCTCCTCACACCTCCATTGTTGTACTGTTATTGAGCAATTATGGCCATTGATTTTCTCTCTCTTCTCAGCGTGCCTCTGTATGACAGCTGGCCTTTGTAAGTGGCCTCACTGGACTCCTGACTGCTGACCTCTGTGGCCACACTATTTGCTTTGAGATTTTGTCAATTTAACAACGCTACTCATGCCTTGTCGCCTCAAGGTGTAAAGTAAGGCTCACAGCATAATTCACGCTGTCCGGAAAACTCCTCTCTTTCGACTTATTTCCCCAAATTTCTATCACATCAAATGACATAACGTCGAGTCATAAATTATTCAGAGTTTCCTCACTTTCAGCTGTTGGCAGAATCCTTTTCGATTTTCAATCGAAATGCCACACTGACTGATATGTTTGACAATCCAAGGCTATAATTCATCTTTTCACCATGCTTTCATGCAGAGAAATTTATTTTTGTTTCATTCAAGCAATATCTTTTGGCACTGACAGCAAGCTCCCAGGGAAGTGGAGTCTCAGTCAAAACATATTATACGACTATAGTCTTTGTTGAAGCTGCAAGCCATATCACTCATGTTGTGCGAACATTAACTGGACGTCCTCCTGACGCACAGTGTGCTCATGTCCACTCACATTTACACACTTGTCCCTTCATAACAGCATATGGGTGCATCTAAGCACAATATTGACCTGAACATCCCAGTCTGGCAAATCCTACAAATGGGATATTCAAAAAGAACAAACTACAAAGAAAATACATGAATTAACAGGCTCATGCCTTTAGTACAAAGCAGTGTAAAACAGCTTGAAACCATTACTATAAAGTGGAGCAGTTTTTTAGCAGTGCCTCTTTTATTGTGTGTTAAACTTATCCTCATGATGAATACAGGTCTGCGGCAGTGTGTTCATTCTTGCACAATTATTAAGTTGTTACTTGTCAACGATGGCAGCCACAGAATGACAAAAATAATGACTTAAAAAGCATACATTATCTTCAAAATTAAGAGGGGATGACTGACTGGATGGATGGATGGAACGACTGGTTAAAAAAATTCCACGTTCAAATGACAGAGAAAAATAGAGTTACAAAACAGCATCCACCGGATTTGCAGCAGCAGGGAGAGGCATGTCAGGTATGCAGCACACTGTTCCACACATACTTTTCTTGAATTCACAAATATTCATGTAAACAATCTTTTTCTGTGAAATATAACATAGCCTTGATAAGCATTGACATATAAAAAGTGGGCTCCGCAGTATGAAGTGTAGAAGAAAATCTCAATAGTTTGGTTGTTATTATGATACGAAAATAGAAAAGCCACAAGCTGTCACATAAACATGTTACCATGAAAAGAGATATTTGTACTGTAAAAACTGTGATATTTAGCTGTATACAAAGTTAACATAACAGGCATATAACTTAGTGAAAACAAGTCGTGTGCATGTCCCTACAGTCAACAGCCCATTATTCAGGCCATAATAACACACTTAATATTTAAACATCAGCACTGATATTTCACAGCAAGAAAGCATCGTTATTCACATGTTAGACCACAGCACAACAGTTCAGCCACAACAAGAAATGATATCACAATTAACCAGAAACTAGCGACACAGTTTGATATAAAGCACAAAAGAACAGCTAGCAGCCAACAACCGAGCAAAGATTTGCACCAAAATGATTAACAGTCAGCAGCACATGGCTTCGCAGCCAAATCACCAGACATGGTGTGTCAAACTCAATTTCACTAAGGGCCAAATTCGGAAATGAGTAACACATTGAGGCTCATACAGCCTATATATAAAGTTAATTGACATACAGTGACAAAAAAAAAACTTCTACATTTTATAGTTAAAAGGTACCATACTGCAAGTCCTATCACAATTAAATTGGTCCAAAAAAAGCACCCCAAAAGTCAACTACAAAGTTGCTTAGCCAGCATAGCATTATTCAAGCTCAATATTACATTATGATTACTTTAGGCTAACATACAGCCAACTCACAACGACCTGTTTCAATGTTTTAATCAATTCAAATAAAAATATAATGTTATTTACAAGCCCATTCAGTCTAGCCTTCTGGCTTGTAATCGTCTGCACATATAACCCCTGAACATTAAATCGAAATCGAGTCAATAGAAACCGTACGCATTTACATTTCATAGACCTGTATGACGCATCACCTTTTGCATGCTATTTAGCCAAACACATGGGCCTATTTCCAGCCACCTGACATCTTTTCTGTGACGCAGGGTTAACCGTTCTTCTTAAGCCAAAACAAAGACTTAAATTGGACACACATGACACAATAAAGAGGTCCCTACCTGTCTGAAGTGAAGCCTTGCTAGTATCTCAGGTGCGTGTTGTTGGAGAGTCGAGCAGGCGCGGTCCACAGAGCTCCCACTGGACAGGAAAACTCCACTTCAGGTAAGAGTGGACAGTTTGAGGCCAAATGGCTAATGAAGGAAGTGCCGTGCAACAGCAGTGAAACGTGCGGTAAATATGTGATTATTTCCTCGGTAACGTCGTGCAGAAGCAACATCAATTGGCTGTAAGGTGAGTTTGATTAATTGTAGTTGATCAGAAACGGGGGCGGGGTATCGACGGTTTAAATGCACCGCCTTACGTTAACGTCTCGAATCCGACCTGTGCGGACGTAGGTGCTCCCGATGCCCGGTGTGTCTCATTAATACCCCGCCTACTCCTCTCTGTTTCTGGGCAACACGGTGGCAATCTATGTTATGCTTTAGGGTGGAAGAAGTAGCCTCCTCAGGTATTATAAATTTCAAGTTGTTGTTAAAGGAAGAACAATTCGTTGGTAAGACCTATAGTAATTATAAACGTTAATAACAGGTAATATAAAGGTGGAAAAAGAAGTAGCTGATACCCAATGCACAGTATGTATTAACTATATTAAAAATTTGCCTGGAACAATTTATAATCCTGGATTATGCAACCATGCCACTTCCGTAACAAAAATATTATAAGCACCACCACATTTCCCCTGTGTATCAACTGTTATTTGTATAGCCTATCTGACCCTCAGATCATCTCATGACATCAATATCTGAGACACACACAGCTACATTATTTTGTATTTAACCTGCACATTTTAGTCTCTTCGGTGGCTTCTTTTGCAGATATCATAACACAACATCACACACCTCCATAGAGGCCTGTCTGTTTATAGCAGATGAGTTCACCCTGTGTAAGTCAGGAGAGGCAATATGCAGTGATAACAAAAGTTACAACAAGCAGATGTTAACTTTGGAAATAAAATGTGTTACCTTACTGTTTTCATTCCTTATGATAACATTTTATGCATAGCAGCTTGTTTGTGTCTGAATGTGTAGTTTATTGTTTTATTTGATAAAATCAGCAATGTTCTTGGCTTTGAATATCTGTGCTTTGGTTGTTCTGGGGTTTTTTGTTTGCAAGATTTTTGTGCAGCCTGCCAAGCCTCTGCTGGAACAGCAATAAACAGAAGGTGCTTCCTCTGCAGTATTATTAAACACAAGGAGCTTTTATCCTCATATCAAATGAAACACAGTAAGTAAAACACACAGCGCCATACACTTTTTTAATTCATGCTGTTGTTTTAAGATACTTTGTTTTGATGCTCTTGGCCGAGCCTTTCTTGAGGGAGGCATTCAGATTTGTAATCATATGTTGTTGAGGTTTTCTGCACTTAACATCACAGATGGGTTTTACAGTCCACTGAACATCTGACTCCTGATTTCCACACCTGCTCTTGGTTTAACCTGACAGGTCAGTTCATGTTTAAAGGTATTCACAGTGTAATGGAGAAACACCTGTAAACAAATAACCACAGTGCCTTATATCCATCTTTAAATTATCTATGAATATCTACTCTACTTTTCAGCGGACTAGTCTTTTGTCCCAACATGTTGTTAGTGTAAAGCCATTCATCATTTTGTAGAAGCTATAATAATACAAATCTTTATCCTGACACTTCTAAATATGACTGCAAATTCTCAAAGGTCAAAGATTTAATTTTAATGAACACATAACGTAATCAATAAACAAAGCTGGATATGAAATAGAAAATGCTTTCAGTATCACCAAATGTCGAGATTAAAGACCTGCTATTTGAATTTGTTATTGTGATTGGAGAGAGTTTTCATATGCATTCAAATGGATTTTCAAAAACATTTTTCTCACCAAAAAGCCACTAATCCTTCTTTTCATACCCTTGGAAACGTATTTTCAAATAGAAAGGAAGGCTGATTCAGACCTCATAGTGAACCTTGGCCCGACTTTGAGAGGGGGAGCATATCAGCAACAAAAAAAATAACAGAGGATGAAAAGCATTTTTAAAAGGCAAACATACAAGCACCACTCACATTCACATACTAAACAAATTGAAGCATCCAGCTCCCTTTTGGACTTGGAGGTAGGGCTAACGGCTGTTTGCAGTGTAGTAAAATATTCCAGATGCAGCTGTGTCTGAAGTTTTTTCCACTAATCTCTTCTTTGAGTGGGAAACTAAATATCTGTGTCTGAGACCTGTCACACAGTACCGCATCACAGGAAGATCAAAAACCCCTTCGGCAAGCTTTTCGCATTGTCTGAGAGACGGGGCTCTTTTGAGAAACGAGGGATAGGGAGAGAAGGGTTTGGCTGGCGGCGGCTTTGGAGGGAGGGCTTGAAGAAAGAGGAGTAAAGAGAGTTGGAAGCAGGGTTAATCCCACACTGTCATTATCCTCACTTCTTAGCCACAGTCTGCAAGCTTCCCCGTAATGAAGGCCATTTTCAAGGATTTGCACCTGGCATAGACACCAAATTCTGCAGTAATTACTGATACAGAGAGATTCCCTGTACCCTTAGCCTTTAATGCAGGTTATAAATAGTAATCCCTCACCATTTTGCAGAACTGTAAACCTGCAGAAAAAGCAGCATCTTCAGCATTTCAGCTCCGGACTGATAATGATGTTTACTGTTACAGAACAACCGCTGTCGACAAACATAAAGGCTTTTATTTTCTTCAACTCATTTCATGATCTATTTGTTTAATTGTTAATGATTTGCCTGAGGATGTGAAAGACAATGAAGACATTGTGTTATCCAATAAATGAAGTAGACCTGAGCAAACCATCTCTTTTAAATTCTTTGCATGAACGCTTTTATGTCAACATCCAATTCATTCAAAACCTAATGTTTGGAGTGAAGAGCTATCTTTATAACTTTTATATATTTACTCAAAAAGCTTGTTTATCAAACAATATGTAGGTTGATTATGTCAAATTTATCTCCCTTGTTGACAGTAACTGTTTTCTATAAAAGGTGTATTAGCGTTCACTGCATGGTAGCTGTTCTTCTGCCTGCATGTGTCCATATGGGATCCCAGATGAGTCATTAAGAAACACTCCGGTTTCCCATGCTGTTTTACCATATCTTAACGTCACTGAGCATGCCCGAGCATGATGATCAAGCCCAAGCGTCCTCCCCCTTCTCCCTCCGGCTTCATCTGACTAGAACTGAGTTTTTATGCATTGTTATAGACAAACTGATGCGTAGTAACAACCGCAAACAAAGTATTTAAATGACAAACCTAGAAGTCAGAATTTGTTGTTGCGTCACCTTTTTTTGTGTTACTTCCTTCTGTTGAAAGGTTACTCTATTTACATGGAATATATGTATTGACATTTGTGCGTGTGTTCTTTATTAGGCATGCAACTGATTTGGCAGTTTTCCTGTAACCGATTATATGATCTTAATGACTTGATCCTCCTAACCCACTGAATTGTCTGAACTGTAGCTCTTGTTCCGGTCAACTCCTCTCAAACACACTAAAGTCACAGTGACAACTTTCAGGCCCAGAGGCAACATTTTCTCATGAGGATTCAGATTATACCCAACTACAAGTTCATTTTTGAGGGAACTTTAATGACACAGCCATCATCATTAATTTATTGGCATTATATGTATTGCCAAAGTGTTTTGAAGATACAGAATGACAACATTTAAAATAATCCCAAAAATGTAACTTTCCCTGCATTTTATAAGCACTGGTATATTGCTAATAGGTGAATCATTTGTAGGATTGTGGGTTTCTGGATAGCATGGTTTCTTTTAGCAAGAAACAAAGTCCTGAGCAGCTTCAGGGTCGCTACACTTCTGTTTCTTACATGGTTTGAAGAATTAAAGACACAATCATCTGCTCACAAACCGATATTGAAAGATTTGTTATCGCTGCTAGATCACACAAAAGAAATCCCAAAGTGGTTCTCCCTCAGTTGAAGAGGAGATTTAGGTTGAAGTTATTTAACTTCAAAATTGTAAATAACCTTTTAACTTTTTTTCAGTTTAGCTTTCCACTAACTTTTTAGACAGTTTTTAGTGTTCAACTTCCATTATTCTCGGCACCTTTTGCAGTAATCTTAACCAGGTTTCTGTCCCAAATAAAGTAATACATTGATCTATTCATTCTTAAACAAAGTGAATCTTTTAATTTGTTATCAGCACTTCAATCTGACAGCTATCGGTGTTTCATCGACTACATGTTCTGTTCTTTGTCATTTGCCATCATCTTTTATAACTAATCACAAATAATTGCAGTTATGGTACATACGGTGAAACCACTTGAACAAAGTGTTTGATTTTTCAGCTGCAGTTATAGTGAGCTTGGTGACCTGCAGTGTGACACGGGTGGGTGTTGTGACGAGCGATGATTCACATAGTGTTATAATTAAAGTGAGGAAATAGGCGATAGATTATAATAGCCATTGAGTGGAGTGATAACAGCCTTTCCTCAGGTGTTGAGAAAGACACTGAAGCATAACATATTTCCCCTTAAGAATAACATAAAAAGTAACCTATTGAGTATTACAAGAAAAGTAAATGTGCATCTGAAGAATATTACATTGGGGAATAAAAGTCTAACAACATTATATTTTGTTGCCTGAAGGTAAAGCTATGTGTTGTATGGAAAACAAATCATTAGATGGAGAACAACACACAGAAATACAGCCTCATGTAACACCAGTAACAGAGCCAGGATTGTCAAAGTGCAACCTCTGTGTTCATGAAAAAGATCATCAGTGATACCTTCCTAAAAAGAAATACTGTTTCTGTATAATGATGTCTTTGAGGGTTCGAAATATATCCTACATTTGATTAGAGATAAATAAGTGTGTGCATGACAGACTGCTGTTCCGAGTATCCTCAGCAAAACATACAAGTAGGGGCATTGAACATCTTATTCGGAGCGTAAGTAAAATGTACAAAATAAACACACATTTTTATATTTAACACGACAGATTGGTATCAGAACCATTACACACACAGTGCAGGCATATCATTTATTTACCCATAACAGTCTGTGTACCCATTTGGAATCGGTTAAGCCTGCCAGAGCTAGATAAAACCTGTTTTTAATGCCGTGCACAGTTTGGCACAAGCCCTAAAGAAAAAGGTTTTTAAGCATGCAGATCGTGCAGCAACACTGCAAGATTTGTCTGACTTACATCAGAAGTGAAAGTCACTTGTTTGGGTTAATTTGTCTGTAACTTCTTAAAGCTTTTTACGAGTTTTTAATAGGGCTTTCAGAGATGAAATATCCAGTAGATGTGACACCCATAAAAGCACAGAGAAGCTATTGTTGTTACTTCATCCTGTTTAGAGCTGAGGGTAAGGGAAGTCGCTGAGGTGGCACTGAGGGTATTTATGATCTGTGAATATGTACTATTGTCATGTTAATGTGGTCGGACGCTTCTGATGATCCTCAAAGCGGGGTTATATTGTACCAGCCGGCGCCACGACTCCGCTGAATTCACATTTCTCCAGGAGAAACGAGGGCAGAATGTGAGGATTACCAAACTGCATCAAAAAAATCAATGTCGGGGGGGAACTCTTAGTTGTATCAGCATTTATACTTTGTGCGCTGAATAAGTAAAGCACATGCGTTTGCATTCTCTCTACAGGATGTATTTAAGAAGTGAGGTTGACCTCATGCTTTGGCACCAAAATGTCCTCCTTGTTCACGTAGAGTGCATTTCTTTAATGTGTCTAACGGCCTTCATTTAAATGAACAACACAGCAGATTTTTTTTCGCAAACATGGGTAAAATCAGATACATCCATATTCAATTGCAAAGCCCTTAAGCCTTGATGCTGTAGGCTTAACATCAGCATGGGAAGCAAGCAATACTTTACACCCAATTACAGACAAGAAATATAAACAGTATTCATCCAAACTTGTCATGTGGACAAGCTGTACCTAAACAGCTCACTGCTGTGACACACTGACTGTTGGCATTAGTGATGTGCCACTTACTCATTGATTCTGTGAAATAACTCCAACTTTCACACACTGAATGTGATTCAAAACGTGACTCAGAGGAAGTTGCAAAACCACTATGGTGCTCTGTATTTACATGAGTAAATCTGAAGTTTGGATTGGAGTGATATTTGAAACCTGCTGTTGAAAAGAAGAATTTGAAATTTTTTGAAAATGTAGCTCAACAGGTTGTGCAACTTGGACCGGGCGACTACCCACAGATGGACTTGCACTGTGGACAAAGGCACAGAAGAATGCCAGGGATGAATAACTGCTCTGTCTCCTTCATTGATTTCCCATGAAAGCGAAGGAGGACTCCTGGAGGCGCCACTGAAAAGCCTTTTCAAACCAAAACCCTGAGAAGGCGCAGTCTCTCTATGGGTTACACATTTCTGTAAGTCAGACTGATGTATTTGAATATCTTGGTAAACACTTTTCATACTTTTCATAACTAACTCCATGCAAGATTGGAGCAATGTTCTGCTGACACAAAAGATATCACATTGTTGCTTTTTTCGTATGGAATTTCTACTTAAGTGTCACACCTTGATCACCTGCTTCACCCCCCTCTCCTCATATCACCCATAATACCAGCAGTGTTATCTCCTCCAAATACCATTACAGCATTGTGAGTCACGGGGGAGCGGGAGGGGGGAGTGGTCCCGTAATGTGGGCGTAGGCTTCAACAGCTGACAGTCAAAAGCCGTGAGATCCGTCCGGCTCGGAAACACAGCACAGAGGAGGCGCTCAGGTGAAGTTGTGTCCCCGCGGCAGAGGCGACTTTTGTGCGCTCGGGAGAGTCCGGAGAAAAAGTGCACAGCTGGATCATATGTGGAAGTAACGCTGCTGTGAGCTGAGAGTTCAAAGCTGCACGACATGAAACCGAGTCGAGAGGAATATAGTTAAAAAGGTAAAGAGATCGGCTGCACTTTGTGTTGTTTCCGTCAATGTAAAAAGCGAGGTAGCGAAGTGTGGAAAAACTAAGACTGTCATATAAACAATTGTACTCTGCATAACATGACAGCAGGCGGCAACATAGCATGTCTTCTGTGTGCAGACATTATTACCAGTTTTGGTCTTTATTAGCTTTTGTCCTGCCTTTTCATTTGCAATATCCACCACACCTGATTATTCATATAGCCTTGTAAACATCTCCGAGCTTAAATTCAGTCGTGTACACGTAGGCTAAATGTTAAGTTAAATATTAACTGTAATCCTTCACATAAAAAAATATTATGCAGTTTTTAGGGTTTCATGAACTCAATGTATTTACATTTGATTTCATTCAAAAACAGAGTATTTTTAAGGTAAACAGTTTTTTTTATGCCATATTTTCGGATATTGTGTTTTATTATAGTTGAATGCATGACTCATATATGTTGGTCCTAAGGTTTAAAACTAAAGACTTATACCGTAGTGAGTACATTGTTTTCTCTTTAAAACGTTGATTATTTATCGTTTGTAGACATTAAAATGTAATCACACCCCAATAGCAATAAAATATATCATCAAATCATTCTTTGAAATAAAACTGACAGGCATGGTGTTTATATAAGGGATTGATTGCGTTCCTGCAGGTATGTTATTTCCAGAGGTGTTTTGTGTCCCTGCCAGATGCATGCCAGGTATCCTCTAATCACAGCTGTTTGTCTCTCTTGCAGTTACTTCTGCTGGCAGAGAAGAGGCCGTTTTCCTGCTTTCAATTGGACCATTGTGCTCAGGCAGCTGCTCTTTCAATGAGGGATACAGTTTTGGTGCTTTCGTCAGGCTGAAATCCTCCAGGGTCAGGACCTCCCTCATGGCTGCCATGCTTTTCGGGCTGCTGCTTTTTGCGATGCAGTCTCCCCCCATCCCCTCCAGGCCATTGGATGATGTGGGGCCCCCACCTCCTTCCACCTCATCGCCCACCGACATCGGGGCCAACAGCCACCCAAATGGGACCCTCCAACAACTTCCTCAGATTATAATCATTGGTGTGAGGAAAGGGGGGACGCGGGCACTGATAGAGATGCTCAGTCTTCACAGTACGGTGGCGGCGGCGCAGAACGAGGTTCACTTCTTCGACTGGGAGAGTCACTTTCAGAAGGGCTTGCCTTGGTATCTCAGCCAGATGCCCTACGCCTTCCCCGACCAGCTGACGGTAGAGAAGACGCCGGCTTACTTCACCTCCAGCAAAGTCCCCAAACGCATATATCAAATGAACCCTAACATCAAGCTCCTGCTCATCCTCAGAGACCCCACGGAGCGGGTGCTCTCGGACTACACCCAGGTGTTTTATAACCGTCTCCAAAAGCACAAGCGCTACCAGCCCATCGAGTCGGTTCTGGTGAAGGATGGCGAGATCAACTTGGGATACAAGGCTCTCAATCGCAGCCTGTACTATGTTCACATGCAGAACTGGCTGCAATACTTCCCCTTGAAGAGCATCCACGTGGTGGATGGGGATGAGTTGATAAGGGACCCATTCCCAGAAATGAAAAAGGTGGAAAGATTCCTAAAACTTGAACCCCAGCTGAACGGCTCAAACTTTTACTTCAATAAAACTAAGGGATTCTACTGTTTGAGAGACCACGGGCAAGAACGATGTTTACATGATTCAAAAGGCCGGGCTCACCCTCATGTGGCGCCCGCCATCCTGCAAAAACTCTACAAGTTCTTTCACGAACCCAACAAGAAGTTTTTTGAGCTGGTGGGCCGGACATTCAACTGGAAATGAACGTCTGTGTTGGTGTAGGGATGCTTTGGGTTTTCATTACTAAACAAGTACATGAAGAGACAAAGCTAATGTAAATGAACTAAATCTATTTTTCTACTACTACGTTTGTTACAATATGATCGAGAGCCAAATATCAGCGCAGACTGCAGTTCATGACATGCTCTGTTAGTGCATGTCTGATTTATTTCTATTTTCAAACATTAAAATGAACCGTCTTTATGTACTGTTAGAAACACAGTACTGTTTAGCTCATCTGATCAAAGATGCATAATGACATTGATAATGATATTCAGATTTTAGACTGTGCCAGTAAATGTGTTACATAAAATTAGCACCAGGCACTTTAATATTATCATACCTTCATGTTTCGCCTCATATACTATGACATTATTAACGTCTCACTGCATTTAGAGCTCTTAAGGACCTTTTACCTGCTGCTATGATTTTCTCAGTCACTTTCAGGCATGAGCCGTATTTCCTTTTGTTTCTTTATGTAAACGTCTGATATATAAAAGCTCTGCGCACATCATATATTTGCCGACCATTACAGTGTACTGTAAATAGTTTTTTATAAAAAAGAATTAAGGAATTAATACCATAATAAAGATGTATTTTATTTTTAGCATGTCTGATGTTTTTTTTCTTCTTCTTGGTTTATCTATTTTCATTCGTCCATTATGTATCCGCCTGCTGATGCGGTGTGTCTTCAGATCTTAACAAGCGAAGAGGATGACTCAAGTCATGATTTTCACTCTATCAGGGCTCGAGCAAGAGTCTGTTTATACACTGCAGCCATCTCTGTGGATTACAGGATCACACTGTTTTATGAATGCAGGATATTTTGAACATATGTGCTGTCATTCAGATGCACATGAATCAAGGATGCAACTGTCTTGAATTTCCTGTGTTAAAAAAAGTGTTGCTTATCGAGAAGGGCAAAATATGTACATTTTTCTTCACAAAGTGCATATCAATGTGTGTGCGCTACTCTAAATTATTGTGTTCTCCTCAACCACACTTGCTCAGCTTTCACTTCACCTTTCGCTCTTTCCACAGAGCTTAACTTCCTCGCAAGGTTTCAGAGCTGCATTTATTCTTATTACACTTGAAGATCATCTCTTCACACAGAAAGGAATCAAACTTGACGTAAACAACCTATGGTTTATTAGTCTTCATGAAAAAGCTCCTGACTTGACCATCTATTTTAATCAATAAACCCAATTAAGCAAATACACACAAAGAAAAAACCGTATTAAAAACTGAAAACAAGTCCACACAAAATTCAAATCACATTTGGCTAAGCTCTCCTTTTTCCCATCAATAAACCCAATTAATGCAAATTCAACTCTTATACTTGTGTGTACTTGGTATGTGTGTTAATTAACCTTTCTTTCTTTTTGCTTATTTCGAGAAAACTGTCCTACAGCAGGGAGAATTCTCAACTTAGTTGACATAACTTGACATTGTTCAACCTCTTCTTGCTTGTCACAGTTGTATTTATGAAAGAAATTGTTGTGTGTTTGGTAAAATGGTTTAATTCTTATCCCTGTAATCAGAAAGATAAAAACTGTGCCTTGATTGTCAGGAGTTTTACTCACTTATTTAAGTTACTTTTAGTATAGACAGTTGAGAGTGGGTATAGTAAACTTAAACTCTTACATAATCCAAACCCTGAGAAAAGAAAAGTTGTTTATGCCCAGGGTGGTGATCTTCTTCTTAAGTTTGTTAGAGAGGCAAGGGATTATTTATTAGAATCTTATTTCTGCTTTAAAAACATCAGCAGCAACATCTTAGAGACATTAAGCTGCAAAACAATCTGTTCTGTCTGCTGCCGTCTGGCAGACGGTACCGCAGCATCCGGACCAAGACCACCAGACTCAGAGACAGTTTTATACCACAGGCTATAAGACTGCTGAACTCCTGAGCTCTGTGAATGTCTACTCACATCTGTTTATAGTACACACATACATATATTATATACACATCTGCCATACATATCAGTTTATAGTACACATATCTATACATTATACATATCTGCCATATACATCTGCTATACATAATATATGCATCTGTCCATACCTCCTCATTCAACAGCGTAAAGTATTTAAATACTTTCAATGTATTCCACATATGTATATATTTCACATCCTCAAATCTTTATTGTTGTTATTGTAAATATTCTTCTCTCTTATTGCACTATTTTATTTATCTTATTTGCACCATGTATGTGGAGTTGTTGGAGGAGCATGGGACATAAGATTTTCATTGCCAACATATACGTTGTATATGCTGTGCATATGACCAATAAAACCTTGAAACCTTGAAACCTTGAAAAAACCTACAGAAGCTGTTTCCTATTTGAATGTGGCCTAGATTTACTCTGGGGCTTACTGGCAATACGGTATGTTAACCTCATTGCCCCTTTAAATGCAAACCAAGGCAATATTTTTCGGGTGTCTTTTATTCCGTTTGCCGTCAAAGAGCAAGCATACCCTGATGCCCGCGGTTAAAATGTGTTTTTTTTTATAGCAATAGTGTTGAGTAAGACTATCAACGGCTATCAGCAGAACTGGTTTGACTGCAGAAGCAGGGGAAAGATGGAGACAGAGCAAAGACAGGAAGTATGTGAAGGCTGATCCCTGCTGTAAGATTATCAGACAGCTGCTCTTGGCATGAGCAGCGATAACACACAACTTGCATGTTCTACTTTAGTGTTGCTTTCAAGGTGTCATGTCTCCAGATGGCTCTTCAGAGCAATCCCATCTGGAGGGACCCACAGGAATGCAGTTTTAGTTACTACTAATCAAGACTACAGCAGGCAGTGTTGTCACGTTTCTCTGGGTCAGAAAAGGACTGAAGGACTCTAATTTTCGGATAAACCGGTTTCTACAGACAGGAGAAAAAAAGATGCGGGAGACAAAAAAAAACAGGCTACTTCAAAATAATGTTAAGCTTTAGTGCAAGAGCTGAAAAGTAAGTCCTTGTGAACAATGTTGAGATTTTACTTCTAGTGACTTCACTAAAAACATGTGTAGTTAGGACCCCTTGTCATGTTTTTATTCGATCAATGTTATTATTCTGTCATTTAACTACAAGTTAGAGGCCCTAAAATGTCACCAGACCCAAGTCTAAAGATACTTGTCAGAACATTTTCAATGCTCAGATTGAGTAACATAAATATTGAAAGGGTCTTCGTAAACCAAAATGCTGCGCATGCTTTTTTAATACTTACAGTCAGGACTTTGCAACTCTGAGAAGTTATCACACAACTATTTTATCTTTCAGTAAGTAACACTACAGCTTTCATGTTCACTACATTGACAGACTGCAGGTTCATTGAAATGTCACGGGGGCTACTTTTAATTTAAATACTTTGATACTACTTTAGGTGCAATACAATTTCCTGGAGCTGGTAGCGGTTGACCTTTAAACCAACTATTTTCAGTTTCAGGGGATTACACACTTTAGTTATGAATATTACTTTACATTTCTGTTCAAATATTTCCCTAAGTACCAAAGCCCTTAAAATAGGATTTCAGCTGAAAGGTGAAAAAAGCTCTGAGAGAGTGAGTAATTCTCTGTGGGTGCTTCTTTACCAGCTCTTTCAAATCCACATATCCCCTGTTAATAACAAATATATTGATTATAATAGATTTAATAACAAGGGGGGATGAAGAGGTTCTTGGAAATAATATAAAGATTTACTTCAATCCTGTTCAGGTGCTTCTAGATGAAGCTTTCCTAATCCTTACCACTGAAATTACTTTCAGCAGGGACATTTTCTCCCTCTGCTCTTTTTGTTTCTTTCTCTAGTTTCCCGGCTCTCTCTCCGCTTTACCAACACACTACTCAACATCAGAGCATCTATTAAGAGTTCATGAACGCCCCATTAGTCTAGTCAGCTGTGCAGCCCTGTAAAGTTTTACAGTCACAGATTTCCCTCAACATCAGCTAATTAATCTCAGCCACATAATTAATTTGCCTCCGCGCACCAGATGCGGTAAGAGCGGTAAACCCGGGCCACAACCGGGATAAATGGATTTTCCCTCCTCCAGCTGATAACACCTCGCCGTGGAACTTTCTGGACTATCTCGGAGTCAGCCGGCCACCCCTGACTCTTTCCTGCTGCCAGCCCACACTAGTTGTTTCTGAAGGGCCCTGTTTCCCTTCAGACCACAATCAGCCAATCTGAGGTTTTTCAAACGATGATGTGATCCGATGGAGCAAGGCCCCTTCTGCAGCCACCAGGGCTGCAGCCCGCTTTAATTGGAATAGATTGTTTTGTCCACTCAATGTGTGAAACCCGGCAGAAATAACACATGCAGCCACTCTGTTTCTCTTTCTTTTGCCTACAAACTCAGGAATAGCATTACATGCACGATCACACCGGCCCGCACACACAATGTTTTAATTGTTAGCCTCTCATTTGAGTCACAGAGCCAAGTGGTTGAAATTCCTAAAGATACACCCGGTGATATTTCAAAAACCCCTACAGTTACTGCTGTCTGGAGGGTATTTAAAAATACCTTTAGGACTCTTCTAACCATGTTGATGAAAAAATATGAATTCCCCTCCACGATAAAGACAATTTTTAACTTCCATCTCAAGTTGTACATTTATTTGGAAATAGAGCTAGTAGTTGCTTGCTCAAATCCTTCATTATCCATAACTATTCATAGAAGTTATTCATATTTCTAACTATGTCTGGTTAGCAGGTTTATCACAGAACTGCTCATCATGAACTGAATCGCATTCAAGATGTCCTCCACAGCTTTGAAAGACGAAATACTAAAATAAGCTTTCATACATGCACTCAAACCTTATATAGTGCTGCTGTATTATGAAGCAGCTAACCTTGAAACAAGGACGCACCAGGTAAATAAAGGATTCTCTGAAACTTGTTGGTACGTCTTATCTGCAACCTTGACAAGCATCTTTGATTAAACCAGACAAAAGCGAATCGAAGAATCTATCATTTAAGTGCTGGTTTCTGTCCATTTAAAGTCAGCATTAAAAGGCAAACCGGCCTTTATTTGAATTACAGGTTGTTGTGAGCATCTTTTGTCCTGGCTGCTTATCACCATTATGTATATTCATGAGAACATCTTTAGACTTTTGACTCCAACAAGGTCAGTCTAATTGTGGACATCAACACCATGTCAACACAAACCTGGAAACATTTTCCAACGATAGATGTGCCTTCATCTAAAAGTTTTTTCTGCCCTATTTGTCAGCCGTAATAAGCTAGGTTAGCTAAAAAAGCTAACGTTAGCTCCATGAGTTGGTTGGAAACACTCTGTCGAGCAGGATGTTTTTTATACCAACATCTTGGACTTGGAATAAAATAAAATATAAATGCAACCACAAAATGTCCATCCCTTTTACTTACTTTAATTGACGACATTTCAGAAAACAGATGAAGTCCATGGAAAAGTAAACATTTGTGCTTTTCTTTTAAGGAACTACAAAAGTAAAAAATAGCTGGTTGCTGAGCAGACTAAAATGCTAATATTGACAGTTCACTCAGCCTTGTCTCCAGTATGGTGGTTATGACTTTCCATTCTAGTACGGCACATATAGAGTCTACATTATTAAAGAATATACATAGTCCTTACCCTGTTTTACCTTTAGCTTTCTTGTTTTTTACCTGTAGGTTCATTTTTAACAATACTAGAAAAAAAAGGATGAGGAACTGTTCAGTTTCTTTGAGTAATAGTGTCTGTTGTTATTGAGCATATTGACCTTGACATTGTCAGCTTAAATTCTGATTTAAAGCATTCATGGTTAACGTACGCACTGTAGTGAAATGAAACCCAGTGTACGCTCATCTTGTTGTTGTTATTAACATTGTTTTTTATTATTATTTAATTATCTGTAACCTCAGCAAGTAAAGCACTGACTAAGTGCTCCTTGTCATTGCCAGAAACCCTGGCTGACGTACTTGAACTGTTTCCCAATTTCCCCACAGATGTTTTAATGACTTCCTGGACAGTCCTTGCTTAGCCAACTGTTCTTAGGGAATTCCTGAGCATTTCCATTAAAAAAGAGAAAACTCTTAACTCTTAGAAAATCTTGGTCCGTCTTCTGTCATGAAATGTGAATGATTTCTAGACCCAATCCCATTTCCCCTGCACAGACAGAGAGCGGTTTTGGCAGAAGGCTATAGATGACAACATTACACTGAATAAATTGAATCACTTAAATTAAATACCGCAGCATATGACTTAAGTTATGATCCTCTCTCGGGCGATCACACAAATAATCAATTTCCCTCCATGCTTGTTATATTTATCAGCGTTTTCATTTTGCAGCTTGATGTTGCAACAAATAATGTTTAAATTATTAGATCAGAAAAATGTGGTTTTACCTCTGAGTGAACTGCGTTTTCAATCCTGTTGATCCTTTCAGAGCTAATGGAACGTAATACATGTCATTAATAAAAGGGATAAAGGAGGAAGGGGCCTGTACTATATGATGTATGTGCCAATATTTCCCATCATTCTTGCATCTCGACCCGGGTCGACATGAGCGGCTGCTGTGAGAGCCAGTCATCGCTGTGCACTTTTATCAATCATTTCCTGGCATGGTATCCCCTAGCAGAGGAATAAGCCGCCATGGCCAATGATAACTCCCACTGCTAACAGACACCTCTGCATGGGTGAAGCATGACTGGGCCCACAGATAGCCCTCACCCCCTCTGAGTGTGTGTGTGTGTGTGTGTGTGTGTGTGTGTGTGTGTGTGTGTGTGTGTGTGTGTGTGTGTGTGTGTGTGTGTGTGTGTGTGTGTGTGTGAGTGACATGCACACCGGGTTCATGACTTGCTTTGTGTTTTCTATGCGCTCCAGTGAATTTGCATTTTTGCACACAGGAAAATCTGCAAGTGCCCATGCAAGCACACGTATGTGGGATTATGCATGTGTTTCTTGTGATAGAGAGCAGGATTTTCATACATCGGACGCCAGACTGAGACTCTCCCCAAAGAGCGAAACCCTAGAATAGCTCTGCATTTTTTCTGGTACTGGAAATGTGTTTTTTCAAACAGTCCCTTTTGACGTCACTGCTGGGCTTAATTTGACTGTTCTAATGCTCAAGTTATATTGCAGTGTTACTCTGCTTGTAAGAGAACAACATCATCAACACAATTCTGTTCAATTCTCCTACAAATGTTCTCTTTGTACTCCTGCATATGGTTCAAATCAAGGCTGAACGTCATGTGAGATCACCCATATATCAGATTACAACATACAGGAATTTGTTCATGTGTACGTGCGCTTGTTGTCCGGATTAAATCGAGCAGTGCTGCTGCGTATTGAAACCATGTGTTGGCCCGTCCCCTGGTAGAGGAATGATGCTGCTGAACACGTTGCGGTTCCAGTTCAACAGAACAACTAAACACACGTTGATGATATTCTAATTACACTGTGGGTGTTTCATAAGGGATGTTAACAGAAAAGGGATCAGAGGGATGGCCAGGGCGGTCTTCAATGGTGCGCCTCCACTACCACAATAATAATAATAATAATAATAATAATAATAATAATGATAATGATAATAATAATAATAATAATAATAATAATAATAATAATAATAATAATAATAATAATAATAATAATTATATAATAATATACAGTCAGGATGTTTGTATTTGAGCCTCTTAATATTTATTTTTGGAAAGTCAATTAAATGACCACAGAGATAAAAATCAACCACAAAATGATTAGTACAACTATAAATTACCACCAAGAGCCAGAGAAAACAACATATATTAATGCTAAATGACGCCAACAAACTATAAACGCAAAGAATTACCAACAAGTGGTACAAAATAACTTAAAGACTCACAACATTTCTTAAAAAGACAAACAAACCACTACAAATGGACTACAAAGTAACAAAAACGTCTATAATGAGACAGAAAACGACCATAGAATGATTAAAAGGACACAGCACTACGATGAAAAGACACAAAACAGCTACAGAGAAAAGAAATATTAAATACTAGTCTGGGGGTCTTTCTCTTATTGGGTTTGGGGGCCGAGTTTTTATCTGTCATTTGCCGTTTGAAGGTGAAGTGTTACAAATAAGAGCTATTTATTATATCAATAAAAAGCGCCTAACCCTTCATATTAGAATATGAGTTTGGCATTCATTCATTATACAGAATACAAATTTGCACAGGTAAGGATGTTGAGGTAAATATTGCCAAGCCTATAACACTTATTGTGGGAGTCTCGTTTCTCAAATTCGTCCACAGTTAGTTGAATGCCCAACAAAAATTGCTTTAAAAGTTAAGAGTTGATTTGATTCGACATTCAGCTCATATTCTTCCATTTGAATTTCCTCATAACAGTCCAGCAACATTTATCATGGAAACTATACTCTTCAAAGACAAACCACACTGTTTTCTTTGCTGTTGTTTTTGTCTTCAAGTATTTCACAAACGTATCTCATATCCCCAAATGTCAACCAAAGAAAATAAAAAACAGGTGGTAAGTGTGCTTTTTTCATAACAACAAAATTACATTCAATCAGCGGGCCGAGGGACAGACATTTCCTTCTGCTGTGTGCCAGGTTCTGCAAATAAAGAGAAGAAAATCAATCGGCGGTTTCATGATTGACCAAATCCCTTCACCCCCGAGTCTGAAACCCAATGACCTGCGCGGCTGATATATTGCTTCTCACCTGGAGAATGATAATTAAATCTTATCACTAATTGAAACATGGCCATTTAAACTCTCTCCTCATTCAGCATGTTTTGTCTTCTTTTGTTTAACGAACAGCTCACAAGTAACGCCAATGAATTCTTTTATGTAATGATTTGTTTTTCTGTTTTTTTTCTGCCTTTAAGGTCTTGTACTAAAGACACATATTTAACCGCACTTTAAATGAGTGTGTAACTTCATTTTCACACAGTTTAAAAACTATTCTTTTTCATGTGTATTCCTTTTTGGAATATTTAAAATTTGGAAAAATATTCAAGTCAATTTTCAAAGTCTGTCTTTTGCAAACATATGATCTGGTTCTAGAGAAACAGAGTTGGTCTGTTGCTCCAACGTTTTCTCCAGATCTACTATCTACTATCGGACAGGTTGCGTATAACTCTTTCACGTAGATTCATGATCCCCAGAGGATGAATCCTAATGAATTTTGCGCTCCCTTGGTTTTCTATCATCAGGTCAAAATTTCTACTTGTCCAGCGCTTTTGTTCATGACCGAATACTAACAACCAATAGCATGGAAGCCTGAGCCGTGGTTATCATGTTAATACGCTAAACTTCTATCAATGGTAGTGGATTAAACTGCACAGAAATGTAATCTATTACCTTATATAGTATAAATAAAGTATGTCTTAACATCATGACTTTTCTGCTTTTAACCCTCTCACATTTCTTGTATATATATATATATATATATATATATATTACTCCCTCACACTTACTGTATATATTTTGATGTTTTTTGCATGTTAACCCATCCTGTTATTGGCTGCAAAGACCTTTAAAGACCAAACTCTTTTTCCTACAGCTGCAGTAAAAGAAAAATGTTTTCTTCACATACAGCATTCCATAGTCCATAGGGGCTTGGCTTGGAAACTGGAAGGTCACCAGTTCAAGTCCCTGAAAGACCAAGTGCTTCCGAGGTATCCCTGAGCAAGGCATCGTTCCCTACACTGCTCCCCAGGCGCCCTAGATAATGGCAGCCCACTGCTCCTAACACTAGGATGGGTCAAATGCAGAAACATAGGGTTTGGTCCATAGGGGCTTTGCTTGGGAACTGGAAGGTCAACAGTTCAAGACCCGGAAAGACCAAGTGCCATGTCGTATATAATGTCAGTCGACTGCTCCCAAAACTGGGATGGGTCAAATGCAGAATGTAAAATTTCCCCTCTGTGGGACCATTAAGGGTATATTCTTTTCTTCTTCTTGTCTTCATACAGAGCCGCTCTACAGGAGGCTGTAGACTCCCTTGTTTTAGGATCGGACATAGTCAAGGCTTGACAGATTCAAAGATCTATGTTAGATCAAAACCTCCTTAAATTAAATTAAAAAACAGTTTTATTTTCCCCAGATGTGTCAGTTTCTAGAATCAAAACCATACCTGTGTTCAAATTAAATACGAATCCAGTGAACATAAGATTGTGATGATAATAATGTAATGATCAAACACATGTCAGACACAACTCCTGTTGATCTCAGCTTCAGGCCTGACAGATTTAGCCCCAGCAGACATGAAACATTGACTTCATCATTGTTGTGCCTGTTGTAAGTCAGAGATCTCGACCCTGCACGCTTGTCCTTATAAAACTCAGAATCGTAAATCAACCAGAGGGGTTTAATCAAATATTTTGAACCGCTGACCTTGGTCATAAAGGCAGCACGTCAACAGCGTGAATATAAACTGTTTCTGAGAGCGAGGGAAACATATGCAGCATCTGTGCAGGATCTTCCACATCAGAGGATCTATCTATTTCTTACATTCCCTCTGAAGTCGCAGGAGGAATATACAACGGCAGCTGAAACCTTGACTCGCCGTTCTTCAATCTCGCAGATCAAACGCAACAATCCTGAGGAGCCGCATGGAACCGTTTCTCACTCATCTGTAAATGTTTTCAGGTGCTCCTTCGGTTCTCTACACGAACAAGTTTGAGCATTAAAAGTCCCCCAGAGAGGGGTGATTGGAGAAAAGAGGGGGAGAGGACATTGATCTGCTTGTGTAACATGCTGCAGATTGCCATTAGGGTCAATGAAATTCCATCAGCTTTTTCCTCCTTGGTCAATATCCACCTGAAGAGGCTCTGCACACATTGTCTTTCGCCACTTGTATTCATCCTCAGTGGAAGACAGAGTCAGATTGCAACAGTAGAGGTTGAAGAAGGAGAGATTGAAGAAGGAAAAAAACACTTGATGAGCATGACGTGCTCCGAGGAATAAAACAAAGGACAATGTCTTTTATCTGCCTTACCCCACTGGTTCAATAAGCTGTTTAAGGGTAGACATCTGTGATCTATTTGTTTATGATTGTTTCTTAAATATTACCATTATCACTTTGATAACTCAAAGTATAAACACACTATGAAGCTCTTTGTCCACGCTGAAACGACACAGAGGAAGATTTAAACCGTGACACCACATCCTAACTACTTCACCTTTGCTGCTCCCTCCAGTGGTTTAGTGAGTCCCCTTGACATAAGAGGACATGTTATTCTCATTTTCAGGTTTCATATTAGTATTATGTGCCTCTACCGTGACATGCTTACATGTTTTAAGCTCTTTATGTTTCTCATACTGCCTGTGCTGCAGCACCTCTTTTCACCCTCTGTCTGAAACCAGAGCCCAGTCTGCTCTGATTGGTTAGCTTGCCGGCTCTGTTGTGATTATTCAACCGCTAAGAGATGTGTTAGAAATCTCCTGCCCCATAAGAATATCATGCATATATACATATGTATTGACACTCATAAAGTACAAGTACATCAAAATTGTATAACATACAGTAAATACACTGAGTTACTTTTCATCCTGGTTATTTCACAATGATTTGATCGTATAATACTTGTCCGTCAAACTAAGAGCAACATATACAATATATTCAGCTTTTTTAAAATGAGATTAACAATACTATCAAGTAAGGAGATGCAGCGAAGTTTATTTCAGTGAGCATGATTTGGTTTAATTCTCCAGCCTCCATTTTGAAGGCGGTTCTCATAGTTCAACTCAGAGTCAATGAGCCATGAGTTTTGCATATTACCTAGGCAACTGCCTTTTTTTTAATCATTACGCCGCTGTTGAGAATTTCCTTAATAGTTGTTTAATTCTAACCAAGACATTTGGTATGGAAATGTGACTCCTCCCAGCTTTGACAAAATGAGGCTCTCAGCAGAAAGGATTTTGTTCTAACTCAAAAAACAAGACCTGCATTAACATATCAAGGAGTTGGGAAGAAAAGATAGTCTGAACATCTTCCCAATAGACTTCTGACAACAGATGCCTGGTTTTATTGGAGAGGTTTTTCAGCCGTGTGGATTTCTACTGTTATATGATTTATTGCTGTGATATTTCTCAACTTTTTTTCAGGAGTTTTATTTTTACAACACAAACTCTAGTATTAACAATTTACATAAATAAAGTGAAAAACCACAGAACTTGCAAAAAGCAAATTGAAGCACTTTACCATGTGGCTGCATTTTGAAAATGTTCACACCTCCATCTCTGCGGGTTGAATTAAACCTGCAACTCACAGAAACAGCCGTTCAGAAAACTTCCAGTAATGCTTTAGGAGGTCAAACTGTCGCATTTCTGTGTTTTTTTTTCCTTTTGAGGCTGACAGACGACAAGAAGTGGAGCTGCGGTGCTGCTGGTGTGTGATAGCAGTGTGTGGGGGCTCCAGGGGGTGCATTAGCCGCTGTCTGGCGTCTGAGAGGGTGAAGGGGAAGTGGGAGTGAGGCTTAATGTCTGTCTACTTCTATTTCCCTCTTAATTTCACACACTGTTGAGTCAGCCTATTGACTGACTGCTTATGGTGATGCTGGCGGTCCACCAACACTGCAGAACAGGCAGTGCATATAACTCCTCCTCACTGCTCCATTTCACCATGTAGGAACGCCACTTATTTAATAAGGTGCATTTTCATCCATCCGTGTGTATAACCTGCCTCCTACATGGGAGTGTGAGTGTGTGTGTGTGTGTGTGTGTGTGTGTGTGTGTGTGTGTGTGTGTGTGTGTGTGTGTGTGTGTGTGTGTGTGTGTGTGTGTGTGTGTGTGTGTGTGTGTGTGTGTGTGTGTGTATTTGAAAGCACTTTTCAGGTTGTAGCTGTGGGCATCCCGTGCAAGACTACGCGCTACATCTTTGTGTGAGAGACGAGAAGAGGGTGATCTTACATGCACTCTGAAGGCTCTTAGCACCTTTGTGTCCCTTGGGTGCTCGACCTTCAAATCAATACCTCTTCACTCTCTTTTCCCCTCAAGTTCCTAAAACTTTAGAAATTTTGCCAAAAAAGTAAAAAGGGGGGAGAAACCTGAAGAAGTCTCCTAATCTAAAAAGGATAAACTTCAACATCTCCAGTGTAAGCCAGTCTAGGTAGCTGGATTTTGGGTTCAGCAAAGGCTGCTGTGCAATATTATTAAAAGGAAAATTAAGTTTTATTTTATCCAAATGACTCTTAAAAGACAAGCACTTGTTTTTAAAAGTAAAGACAGAAATGTTACCACTGGATCAGCTACTGTAGCTTAAGGTTAAATGCATAGAGATGAAGAGTAGGGGCAACATGTCTGCTTTATGTGCATTAAATATGGTTGACCATCAAAGTCATATCACTCACAATTCAACTGTTTGCTGATCACTTTACAGTAATAATCTGTGTACAATGGGGTTTTAAGAGTGTGTCTTTTTATTTTTAGTCTTGACAAAACCAAAACCGATACAGCGGACGTGTAAGGAATAGATTTAAAACTGTAAGTTTTGTCATCTCTGATGTCAATTTCAATGGTTACTGTAAAGGATCACACCAGTAACCACAATACAAATATAAGCACTTCTGTTAATTATTAACACTTTTGTAAAAAATAAAACCTCTAAGACTTTTTTTTATCTGCACTCGAGCAATATTTCCCCCACATTCGTTCAGAAATGTGTTTAAATCCATGTTAGTGAGTTCCTCTTTTTTTTGCCAAGATCCACCTGACAGGTGTGGCATATCAAGATACTGATCACACAGCATCATTATATCACAGGTGTGCCTTGGGCTGGTCACGAAAAAAAGGCCACTTTATATGTACAGATATATCACACATCATAAGGCTGCAGATGTACATTTTTGTGTGCATTTCACAACCATTAGCCATTTCCAATTCCTTTCAAATAATTTGGGAGTATAACCAAGCATATCCAGAAGCCCAGACATCTCATTACACATTCACAGAATTTGTGAAGGAATCCTCGTAAACAAACTTCTGTTGAGATTACGTGATTAATAAAAACCCATTTCAGTGTGGCATTTAATTGTGCCCATCCCAAGGCACACCTGTGTAATAACCATGCTGTTAAATCAGCATGTAGATATGCCACACCTGTCAGGTGCATTATCTTGGCAGAGGAGAAGCAATTATTTTTGTGCATAGAAAATGCCTTACATATCTTAATTTCAAATTCTGAAAAATGAAAGTGATAAATGGGGCGAAGCCTGCGAGCTAGTCCAGGCAGTCAACTCGAGCACCAATGATACATTCGCACATAATGCCCCTCGTCACACTTGCAACCAACCAAACATAGTCTCCTAATCTGGCGCTCTATTTAAGCTGTTGGATCCGCCTACCTCTGCCTCGCTAATGCAGCTGCTAGTACTACTGCTGTTTCCACGCTGCTAATGTGTTCACCTCGCTGCTGCTGCGTTCACGTTGGCGATGCTCGCCTGCCCCACCACCACCCCAGCTTCCTCCCCAGCTTCCATCTGTAGGCTCGGGGGATAGTTATCTAATCATCACTCAATGTTCTATGTTAATATGTGGAGTGATGAGGCCCGAGCCTAGACGCCAAACTCAAACTATATACTGTTTCTAATAAACATATTAATGAAACACGTGAGTTGTCTGACTGAAATACATTTTTTGTGGTATTTCTGAAAACAGTATGGTTGTAAACTAAGCCACATAAACATAGAAAGCATGACAGGCCCAACAATACTCACGTTATCTTGGTGTTGATTCCCTTATGAGACAATAACGCATATAAATCTGCTCTCATTTGCTTCCACATCTCCATTTACTAAATTGTCAGTGCCTTACATCTTTACACATGTCAACAATTCTCCCCTGAACTAGATCTCTAAACAGCTTGCTACAATATCTAATCCATGCGACTAATGTATGTATTTACTTTTGTCTCTCTCCAGGTAAAGAATTTGAATTCACTCAAGTCAAACTGAAGTTTATAATGGAAGGCTTTAGGGGGCTTGAGTTGCTTCCTGAGATACGACTTGTTTTTTTACCAGACTATGTTCCTGAAAATATAAATTATGGCCATAGAAAACGGATTTAAAATACCAGAACATCCCTAAAGCTTTGCACTCCAAGGATGTCTTCAAAACTCGAATTAGATGCAACACAGGTCACTACAAAGCCATAAGATTTTTTAAATTGGTTTCTTTGAATGTTTTGAATCTTATCTCCTTAAATCGGCAAGACAAGCTTTTTTTTAAATCACAAGAAAGTTGTTTGAACAATTCTAGGGAGGAGGATTCAATAAAACCCCACAGACAGTAAATCAGGTCTGTCAGCAGTGGAGCAGCAACGCACATTGAAATTGGTCTTCCTTTCTAGGTCACAGGAATGAATAAGGTAAATCACAGACTCGTAATCTGGCTGCTGTCACCTTGTTCCACGACTATGGCTTCTTATCAGCGGCGACAGTGCCAGAGCCATTTTGTTTGCAGGGTGTAAATAACATTACACTGGTCATGAATTGAGATAAGGTGTTTCATGAAATGTGATCCACCTTAACACATTTTGACGGTTAGCTGATATTCCATGAAGTTAATTTGGTTCGAGGAAGCAGAGCATAGGATATAAGATACGGGAATATGTGCAGAAGCTGTGAGATATCAGTGCAAATGGGGCTGTGCATTCTCCCTGATGACGCCAAGGGTGTTGTCAATAATGTGTTGATGTGTGCAGGACTTCCTTACTTTTTTCACGTGGTAACAATGTATGTGTAATTTACAGAGACTATTATCAGCAGAGAATTCAATAAACAAGTAGAGAAACAGAGTGTTTGGAGGCATAGCTCCCTTTGGCAGCACATTCCCTTTGTTTGTCCACTCGCAACTCTCATAATAAACCCTCTGTGTTACAGTTTTCTAGCAATAGGCTTCTTTAACAGGAGAGAGAGCCACGTCTGCCCCCGTGATTTGTTATTCAGCGAACCGCATCTCTGGAGAAATGGATTTACTGGCGTGCCCTCTGCAGAGGAATGAAGGTCGGCCCCTACCTTGGAGATGCCATTTGCCGCACGTTGCAATTGTTAATACGCAGCTTTGAGAAAAGCGGGCGGAAAAACATTCATACCCATTTGAAATTCCAGTGATGGAGAGAGATGAAAAGAGAAGGGTGGAAGGATTAGGAGGGCAGAGGCACAACCTGTTTTGTAGTTTTTCTTTCTGTGTGGTGTGCCGCTGTTTCTTACACTTGCTGCTACAACCTTCTGCTGTTGGAGGGAGAAATATTACATCTACAGCTGCATTGACACATGCCTGTTGGCTCGCATAGCCTGGAAGAAAGCTTGACTTTTGACCCTGAGATTGTGTGAGGCTTCCCAGTAGGGGGGAAGGAAGTGTTTGGTTTGACACCTTTTTGTGCTCCATGTTTATAGCATGTACATATAGCTGAGAAATTACTGAGGCTAAATAGGAGAATTCAACATTTTCGAAAATAAGCTTATTTGATTTCTTACCGAGTGTTTCATGAGAAGGTAAGTGTGCCACTCATGTCTTTACAAAACATATAAAGATAACTCCAGCAGCCAGTTTGCTTAACTTCACATCTGGACTGGCAAAAAAGGAAATAGAAGCAATTCATAAAGTAAAGCTCACTAATAATCACATCAGTAAGTCATTGTTACTGGCCAAGGAGTCTGATGCATAACACCCTGGATTACTAACTTGTTGTCCAGTTGTTAGTATACACACAAACAATGGAACAGCCTCACCTTTGACAACTGCAGTTCCTATCGGCAAGCACCAAATGCACCCTGCTCAACCCAACCTATAACAAGCTATAAAACCATCCCTTGGGTTGTTAAAGTTTCCATCACGCAGATCCCTTTCCCTTTTCTTATTTATTTTTTCTTTCATTGCACCTATGCGATAAGTGGTAACTGCAGGTTTATTTTTGCATCAGTATCGCCCTCCCCGGGAATGTCGCCACATACACCCAGATCGTAAAACTGCATATTCATTAGTGAGCCATAGACATTATCAGAAGAAGTGTTACTTCATTATGTGAAAGATAACTAAACAGACATTTAATTAATTGAAAATCTTCAAGATTATTATTTAAATGGTACCCGTCAAAAGAAACAAAGACATCAATCACTGACCTCCCCTTCAAACTAAACCCCAAACCATATATTCTTTTCAACATCGTACCTGTGTCTCAAGCTGAAGCTAATGCTAACACAATGAATACTCTGCCTTACACTTTTAATGTTAGAAACTAGAACTGACTAATTTGTCAACGCAGTACACATCCCTCTGACTAGGCATGCATTGAGCCCTTTTAATCAGCATAGTAGTACTTTTGTGCCTTCTCCATTCCACACTGTTTATATTGTAAAGCTAAAGCTAATTAGCGGCATTAGCTTACAAAACAAAACAAAAGTTTTATCCAGATGTTCTTAACGATACAGCACAGTAACGCTTCCCATTGATGCTTACTGTATAGGTGGATTTTTTACCTTTGGGAAAGATAGAGCCAGGCTAGCTTTTTCTCCCTGCTTCCAGACTTTATGCTAAGCTAAGCTAAACTGTCTGCTAGTTTTAGCATTAGCATTCATGTTGCCTACTGAAATTAGATTATTTCCTTCTTCACATCGATTTCTCAATTAGATGATACATATATTAGATATTTTCTAAAATGTCGAACTATTCCTTTAAGTAAATTTTCTTTCCGCTTTTGGCCTACAAGCAGAAATAAGAACAAGAGCATGCCGATGTCTAAGTTTGATGTAATAATTTCATTGCCTTGCTCAGAGCTTTTTCAAATATGTAGGACAGAGTTTTGCCTGGAAAATGTCACAATGCAGTCAGCTTCAAACACTCCCTTAGCTTGTCATGTATAGATGAAGCCATTGTAGCACTGCCAATGTTTTTCTTTATACGATTGCTCCACAGTTGCTGCACTTTTCTTTCAGTCCAAAGAGGAAGAATTCAGCAACTATAAATCCAGGAGAGATGAGAGTTGCGGGAAATGAAACATCAAAGAAAGAAAACATCTATTTGATATGAGCATATTTGCATTCCCTAAAAGAAATACAAAATATTCAGTCCTCTTTTCATATGTAATCTTAAGGTGACTGTACCTGTGGTCCACATTAAGCATCTCCTCACCTTCTGATTTGGTCGATACATTTCCTTTCCTCGTTTCCCCCTTTCTTAACTGAAGTATTTCCCTCGGGGTAAAGGTGACTTAAAGGTATTGATCTGATTGCTTTCTTTCCCTCAAGGCCTAACTTATCCTCAGTGACAGAGAGCTGTACTCCCTCTATACTGTTACTGGCCAAAAAAGCTTTGAGGCATTCATTAATCAAAGTGGATATCAAAGTATGGAGTATCGTTCTATTTTCTTTTAAGATTTTACATTAAAGAAATACTTGTTGATCTACTTTATATAAACTATAAACATATAGTTTAGCATTAAGAGTGAATGGAACAGCACATAAGAGAAATTCCAATAAACACATGATTAAATCAGTCCCAAGCAAATATACCGTTGCATCCTTTTTACCACCGCTCCACCAACAGGCTTCTTAACCACATTAGACCTTCGATTGGCATTTAGGCACAAGGCACCTCAACATGGCAGCTTGTTTGGAAACTTTTCACTCCCATAATACAAAAATAGTTTCTAATATGGGTTTCTGAAAACATTTTGGGCAAGAAATAAGCCATTCCGTTACTGAATTGTTTTAGTTTTTCTTGGGAGTTTTCAGTGGCACAAGTCACACTGTATAACCCTGAACTGATTATCCAGACCTCAAATGCATGCAAATGAGGACTAGCTAATGCGACGTCCCATCTCTTGAAACTAGAGAGAATGCATTTCACAGCTGCTCACATAGCCGATGAATGGAAAGTGTGGAAATACATTCCACACGCTGTTGCCTGGTAAGAATTAATTAACAGTTGCCAGAGGGGAGCCTCACTAGTCTGTACTAACACTTTGTCAGGAAATCCCTGGCCGTTCAGACCAGGTGTATCTCACCTGGGAGGGTTGTCGTACAACTTCCCCCGGTTCTTTGGACTGCCATCGGATTTGGCTCTGCAGTTGCGTTAGCCACCTGCTTCACTCCCCCTGTGTCTTGTAGCATTGCTCCATTCTGTAGCATTTTCTGGCCAGCAATTATATCCTGTTGCTGGGTTACCCCACTGGTTAATTGCCTCTACACAGGTGTGTTCAATTTTGCTCTTTGCTGTGGTAAAATCACTCTAAAAACGACACACAACCCAACATGCCAGGAATAAGCATGCCACAACAATATAAACGTGTAACAACAATGTACAAAACAAAAATGTGTATAATCTTTGTAGCAATCCAGAATATAACAATACAATGAAGTAGGTCTTGTAGTCCTCTGTATGCTAGGATAAAGCGAGTTCCTCTGTACCACAGAAGCCGGAGTACACTGCCGTCGTATTATCTGATGTTCGTTATCAGTGGATATTTGCTTTGTATTCACAATATCAAGTTGTTTTGTTTGTGTTCAACAAGCTATGTTTCATTT
Organism: Eleginops maclovinus; assembly: GCF_036324505.1. Classification (NCBI taxonomy): domain Eukaryota; kingdom Metazoa; phylum Chordata; class Actinopteri; order Perciformes; family Eleginopidae; genus Eleginops; species Eleginops maclovinus. The sequence goes on from NC_086371.1 coordinate 7,931,456, forward strand.
AGTTTTACAACATGTTCTTTTCGAGTATCACTTTCATTATCACTCAATGGTCATTTTATCAACTGATAACATTAGACATAGGCTGTTTCAATTAATTCTCAGTTTTTTTGTCTATCTTTGGCCTTTCAAATAAAAGAAAGAAACAGAGTAGGCCAAGGCCAACCAGACAAAATAACTCTCAACTAAAGTAGCAACCAATCTTACATAAAAAGAGACGAAACAGCAATATAATCACTAACCTTCATATCTTAGTTACAGGGAAAAACAAGGTTAAAGAAAAGAGGGATTGGACTTCTTTCCATGCCACTGAGCAGATGAGATTTTGCTTTTTATGTTGGGAGCTTTCATCAGTATTTCTTGACCACATCTTCTTGTATACACCTTCAACACATTTACACAGTTACAACAAATGTTACAGTTATAATGAAAGGAATCGTAGATGAACATCTCTGTCTGTCACTGAAATGTTTGTTTCCACCTCGGGCATGAAAGAAGATACCTGCAGACTCTTTACATCGATAAATTCTCACAGACTTTTGGCCAGTACCTTAATAATATCATCAGACAGGTCAGTCACTGCTTTTCTACCCCCTCGGCTTGTAAATTGTACCACAAGAGGCTTCGGATTACAAAATAACTGTTACACCTCAACCTTTCCAATCTAAAAGCACTAGACCTGAAATACCCAACCTTCTTTAAATTCTCTCTGCCTTTGACGCCGGCCATCTGTGTGTGTGTGTGTGTGTGTGTGTGTGTGTGTGTGTGTGTGTGTGTGTGTGTGTGTGTGTGTGTGTGTGTGTGTGTGTGTGTGTGTGTGTGTGTGTGTGTGTGTGTGTGTGTGTGTGTGTGTGTTACTCAGGGGAAGAAAAGACTCATCTGGCCACAGCAGACAAGTTCAAAGATGGTGGCTATACTTAAAGGTGAAGGAGTTTCACAGCTGCTACCTTTCAAAGACAATTTACACAACGTTTGTAGCTAAAAGTCTTCATAAATAAATATTAAAACACTTTATTATTCAGTTTCTGGGTCACATGGGGCCATCACTGATTTCTTATAACATGAGACAGCAATTAAAGCACCGAAAAAACACTAATTAACTTTGATCAAAGGCCTCGCATTTTATTCTGGCTTCTTGTATTACAAAAAATGAGGAAAATGTCCTTTGGTCATGTTTTGTGAGTTAAATATCCTACGGTACCTTCATTATAACATAATCAAATAATTCCTCTAAATGTAATAATACAGTGTTGCTGAATACATGTAGTGTGTAAACCAGGGAAATGAAACGTGTGATTGCCAGCACCACCAAGTGGTCACTGCAAAAAAGAAAACATCTTATCTACTGGAAGGGGAGTAAGTGACACAACACCTTGCAGGAAACCACTATTTTCTATTATAATATTCAGAAGCCAGACATAGGGATTCATAACTCAGGTACTCACATTCAGTTTTCACAGCAGATTTTGGAAGATATTTTGAACAACATTGGGATATCTACAGTACGCTCAGTTTTGCTTGTCTTCTGAGACTTCCTTTGTAAACTACAACGACCTAAAAACAATACGCAATGAAAAACATGAAGGAATTTGATCCCAGCACTGCACTGCATCAACCTCTACCGCACGTAACAAAAAAGAACGTGGCTCGGATAATTAAATGCAGCTCCATTCATTCTGTTACTGCAGTTCTGGGAATATATTGTTTAGTAGAACTATATAAAAAGCAGATTTAAATTAAACAAATGAAAAAGGGTGGTTTTCTCAGTTTCTCAGAAACATAAATTCTGGTTATATTTCTTTCTTTGTATCTAACTCTTCTATACCATAGAGCAGTGATTCTTAAACTAGGGGTCGCGACCCCAAACGGGGTCGGCAAAAACTTCCGTGGGGTCGCAAAATTATTTGTTATTTCAGTCGGAAATTAGCTGTTATAACACCTGGTGAAACAACGAAAAATAAAATGTCAATACAATGAAAATCTGCCTTTTTCTCATTCCTACACGCTGTTAAGAGGGAGAGAGAGAGAGAAAAAAAAAAGTTGCCCAGCTTTAAATGGCGTTTCGAATCGTTTATTGGTCCTATGATAGAAACAATGTAACAATCTGCGCCCACTGTTCAAACTCAATTTCTTCCCGGTTTTTTTACAATACGTCATAGTTAACTCGCCACGTTACTAGCCACGTTTGTGATACTAGCCACTTTTTTAGCCACTAGCCTAGTTATAACTTTCATCAAAAATGGACAGGTGGCTGCTAAAAAACAATGATTTGAGCTCAGAAGTGCCATCTACCTCCAGTTGTGCACCTACTCCTCCGCGATCCTCAGATGGGACAAGTTTGGCCGGTGGTGAGAATAAAAAAGACCCACCAACGAGGCGTCGCCGATACCTGAAAGAATTTCTTAAATATGGATTCACGTGCCAGGTAAAACATGAGCTCGACCACCCACAGTGTGTTATTTGCGGCGATGTTCTGGCACATGAAAGTTTAAAGCCCACAAAAATGAGACGACATCTCGAAAGCCGACATCCAGATGATGCTCAGAAACCCATGACATTTTTTTTACGAAAAGAAGCTGCGCTGCATGGGCAAAAGACCGTTGTGCATAGCCAAGCTACTGTGCCCACCAAAGCCTTGGCAGCGTCATACAAAGTGGCCCACCTTGTAGCCAAAGCACAAAAGCCACACACAATTGCTGAAAGCCTCATCCTTCCTGCAGCAATTGCGATGACCACAGCAATGCATGGTGAAAAGATCGCAAGTGTGCTTAAACAGATTCCCCTCTCCAATGATACCATGTCCAAACGCATTAACGACATCGCTAATGATATGAAATGCCAGCTCATCGAGAGAGTGAAAAACAGCCGGTTTTCTTTGCAGTTAGACGAGTCTACTGACTTGACTAATGTAGCCCATTTAATGGTTTTCATTCGCTACAGTCATGACGGGAAACTGCATGAGGACATGCTGTGCTGCTCTCCGATGGAAGGAAGATGTACTGGTGGAGACATTTTTAACTGTCTTAATGGTTGGATGGAGGAGACAGGCCTGGATTGGGATAAATGCATAAGCATATGCACTGACGGTGCCGGGGCTATGATGGGAAAACACAAAGGGCTGAAAGCCAAGGTCCTTAGCGTTGCACCACATGTCAAGTTCACACACTGCATTATCCATAGGGAGGCCCTGGCATCCAAGACACTTGAACCCGAGCTTAACAATGTTCTTCAAACAGCAATCCAAATAGTGAATTCGATCAAATCGCGCCCTTTAAATTCACGACTCTTCGCCCTTCTCTGCCAGGAAATGGGGTCTGCACATGAATCCCTTCTTTTTCATTCAGAGGTAAGGTGGCTTTCACGGGGCAAAGTTCTTACACGCCTGTTCGAGTTGCGAAGCGAGGTGCGCACCTTCCTCTCAGACGTGCATTCCCCTCTTGCAGACCATCTCACTGACTCGAGATGGTTATCACGTCTTGCATACCTGGCGTGCATATTTGACAAATTAAATAGTCTCAACCTGTCACTACAAGGCCCCAGCACAAACATCCTGACCCTCTCAGACAAAGTGAATGCTTTCACAAAAAAATTGCAGCGTTGGGCAGCCCGTGCAGAGAGTGGGGACTTTGAAATGTTCTCGGAGCTGCACGACTTTTTGGAGAGTGACATGAATGCCAATTCATTGAAAGAGTCAATAACCTGTCATCTTCGTAGTCTCCTCGACAAATTCAATAAGTATTTCCTCACGGAGAATGTAGAGCCTTTTGACTGGGTACGACAACCATTCACCAACTGCTCCTCAAACAACCTGCCATCTGAGCTCGAGGATGCGCTGATTGAGCTGTCCAGCGACCGCACATTGCAGGCGTCGTTTGCCTCAAAAACTCTAGATGAATTCTGGCTGTCAGTTGTGCAGGAATACCCCGGGTTGTCCAAGGCTGCCATGGACATCCTCACGCCGTTTGGATCAACCTATCTGTGCGAAAAGACATTTTCGTCCCTGGCCTACATAAAGAACAAATACAGATGTCGTCTCAACAGCATGGAGGAGAATCTTCGTGTTGCTGTGAGCAGCATCGATCCCCGAATTGACCTGCTATGCTCGCGGAAGCAGGCCCATCCTTCTCATTGACATGGCGTCCGTATAAGAGGAAGTGAGATCGTTCCAATCATACACACTCTCTGTTGACTCTTGACTCCCGTTTGATTTGGACATTTGTTTCATTGCTTTGTTTGTTCCAGTTCTTGTTTGCGTTAATAAATTGTTGCCGCCCAGGCCTTTTCTTACACATTGCCTATTTGTTTTTGCTTGATTGACAGTCGTTACCATGGGTTTGCAATGCATAACGTTGTCCTGGCAACGCGATTTACAGCCCGCCCCCAAACAACCAAACTGCAGATGGCATTGCTGTTTCTTTCAAAATGTATGACTATCACTCAAATCATTGGAGACGCAAACTCGTAAATTAATTCACACAAAATCGTTCCTTTTCCATAAAATAATCGTCATACATTGTTAATTTGTTTGGATTGGAACAAAAAATCGGTTGCTACGGAAACGTGACGTCACACTTACACACTTTTGGGAAAGTGGGGTCACCAAACCTCTCCAGTTTTTTTTGTGGGGTCGTCAGACAAAAAGTTTAAGAACCACTGCCATAGAGCTCCAAAAAAGCACATCATATGGGACTTTTTTTTGGCACTGCCCAACATTTCATCCACCATTCATTTACTGCAGCTGAAAATAGTCCCCAATAAATGTAGACTTTACTTCATGTCAGCCTTGTATTTAAAACAGGTAGTCTCATTGATATTACCATCTTTCATGTATAGGAAAGATAGTCAAATAGTAAATATATGGTACGCTACACTGCATTCTGTTATGACTTTGACTATCAAGTCATTCCATTTTTAAAGTGTATACAGTACAGTCTTTTTTAACCAAGTTAGAACTTTTTTTGTATTCATATTATTGTTTGTTGTACAGATTGTGTCTTTAAATTGTAATTCTGAGGTTATATGACTTGACTTGGCTTGACTCAGATTGGCCATTTGGTATATGGTGTTAGAATATGGTTTGAAAAAGCTTCAACTTGACTTGTAGTAACCTGTGTGTCAAGGTTTGACTATATTTGATTTATAGCACAGTATAATAAAGTATAGTATAGTATATCCTGACATCACCAGTATTCCAAGCATCTGTGCATTCTCAGTTTATCGTCATACATTTTGTGTATGGCTCCTCTCCTGTTTGCAGCAGTGTTAGATATTATTCCATAATTGCGCCATGGATCTCAATGTCTAATTATCATGATGGTTTTCACTTTCAAGCCGGGACCAAGTCATTACAGCCATCGCACAGTCAATTAATTTCCATTTTCTGCCCGGTGGTTTCCTTTAAACCACTTGAACCTCGTGAGCTGGGCATAGCACATTGAGATCCATGGATTATATGAGTAGAGTGGCTGTCGGGTTCAGACACTGTAGGCAATGAGGATGAAATAGGTTGCACCTGCTTAAAGTTAATGGGGATGGATTGTGTCCGAGGTGATGTAGAGCCACATTTACTCGTAGTGAGGACCTGAACTGTGAGCCTGCTGAACTACAGCAACACGGGGAGACTGAGGCGTGCTTTCCCCACAGGCTGTTACACATGTGAACGGACCAGAGGTGGGCCGGAAAGTGAGGACCACATTCAATGGTCGAGAGGTTGCAGTAATTACACTTGACCATGCTGCTGCTCATCCATTATTCCTGGTCCCACCGTTGCTCATTTAGAATTGCTAGAGAAAGGCCTTGCTCCCATTTTGTGTGTGTGTGTGTGTGTGTGTGTGTGTGTGTGTGTGTGTGTGTGTGTGTGTGTGTGTGTGTGTGTGTGTGTGTGTGTGTGTGTGTGTGTGCATACAATATTGAGCAAGCTCTTATAGAAAATCCATAGAATAGCCAATATAGTTTTTTCCCTCTAACTTGCTAATGTTATTTGACCAGAGGGTAAAATTAACCCTGTTGCTCAAGAACACTTCTGCTGAGTTTCCACTGCTTGCAACTGCTCCACTGGACTTGAATTGACTTAAAAAGCCACTATATCAGCAGCTTTTCTCCATTTCGTCTGCACTTTGACATTTGTGTATTGTATAGTATATTTTATCAGGCTGCACATTTTGAAAAGACTAGGTTGAGTGAAAAAAAACCCACTTTTTGCAGGATGTCCCATGTGATGGTGGTGACGATGCTTCCTGACCAATCAGTTGTCAGCGTTGTTTTAGTGTCACTTTTTTCCCGAGTCGGTAACAAGTTGATACCACAAAAAACACACCATGTGCTTTTCACATGGAAAACCAAAACAAAGTTTAGAGACTAGTAAGAGACTCTTGTCTCAATTTAATTTCTTGCCTTTTATTTATTCAGTTAAATAAAACTGTAAATACACATGTTCAGCATAAAGTGTGATATAAGTCTGAAATGCCCATATTATTCATTTTGAGGTTGGAAATTGTAAGTTTCAACCAGCTTAATGGTAATTTTAGATCTGTAGACTAATATGCTTTCTTATTAGATACATATCTTTGTTGATAAAAGTGTAATAACAAATGACAAAACTAAATCAAATCAGCTCTTATTACAAACATCTATAGTTTAATGGCTCCTAAATACTTTTCCAAAACGGCAGATGCTTTATAATTTCCTGCACATTTAAATGTGAAAAATACAGTGTTTACTTGTTTCCTTTCAACAGAAATCACATGCTGATGGTATCTGTGTTTTTCACCACAGGCAGATGAAGAACAGATGAGAGCTGTACGGCTGTTTGCCAGGTGCACCACATTAATAGGAAATGAAAGCATGTGGTACGATTCTTAGAAAACGTATTGGTTTTAGTCAGCTGGACTTTTTTTCTGCATATATGCATGATGAATACAGAATATCCAGCTAATCATTGAAACTAATGGCTGTGGTTTCATAACCACCATTTGTATGTTTTCTTTAAAGGATTTAAAGGATTGTATCTTATTCTTACTAGCCTTATATTCATGCAGATTAAAGTTATTCAACTTCAAACACTGCAAGTAATTTTTTCTCCTGGATTTTTGAATCATAACTCCAGCATGCAAGGGTTAGTATAAGTAAAGAAGCCAGTGAAAGCCTCCATGTTAGCTTAAATAGCTTCCATTATTAGCTTGAATAAGATGCAGGGCTGATGATGATTTGAATGTTTCTTCTGAGTGTGGCTAAACACGACTCCTAGCCTGCTCACAATCGGCCCTCAGCTCATTAGTCCTGGCTCCTCTCACTCAGACAAACATCTTTCAGAGTCCACACAACAGCAGGGGGAATGCCTGGGATGAATAAGGGATAATCAAGGAATCGTTCTAGCTGCGAGTTGACCTGAATATGGGACTCTGCGCTGTCATGGAGGCTCTGCTGACACACTGCTACCATTATAATGAATGGAGCAGTGTGTGGAGGGACCTACAGAACGATCACACTAATGGTGGAGGAGGAGGGCACTGTTCTGTGTTTGCCTTCATACGGAGGATTGTTTCGGGGGAGCTTTTGCTTTCTGTGACTACCTACAGTCAACTTTCGGAGAAGCATTATTTCTAAGAGAAACCGTTTGTATTTTAGTTTTGTATAAACCTGTGAATAAATCAGCCAGTGAGGGTGCAGTTGTGGTTGATTGAGGGGGACATACTCTCACAAAAAAACACATCCTCCTCCAAAAATTCACACTCACTGCTGACAGAGTTTCTATGCAGCAAACATGAAAGACATCTGGCTCAGCGTATGAAATCCACATAAGCAATGCAAGAGAATACTTTGCATTATGCTCAATTTCAGGTTTCATAATTGTATTTTTAAAATTTGTTTTCATGTTCAATAAGTGCTTTATTTTTCTCATACTGCCTTTTTTCCCCTCCATCTGAAAACAGAACCCAGACTGCTCTAATTGAAAACACTTAAGCAGAAACAGTCTCATGCTTGTACAGGGGCAGAGAAGTCTGACGTGTATCTGAGTGTTCTTCAGAAATACAAAGTAATATACGGTAAGTTTTTGTATTAAAGGTATATACAGTATATATATATAAAATACTTATTTATCGTATAGTATTCTTTAAATACAGTACATCCAAATGCAGACCAGTCATTTGAGATATTTTTCACAATATGAAAGTGTTCACATTTAGCTACATTTACCTAAAAGGTTTCTCTCTGAGTACACATGTATTTTTTTTTCTTCCTTTCAAACCATGTACAGTTCAAGCTGATGGACCATGGTTCTTGACTAAATTCACAAAGCCATGACACATTGCTGCAGTATCAGATCAGGTTTCTTCCTCTATAAGGATAATATTTCATGTACAGGACATTCGTTTTCTAGTCAACTTCAGCGGTGAGCTGCCACCGCTGCCGGTCTCTGTCCATCTATCATCTCCTGACCTTCAACTCTACGCCCTGACGGCTGCCCGGGGCACAGGAGGAGTGACTAATGTCGTCTCAGCCGCCACCTCCCCGCACCAAAGGCCCCTGATATCCGTCCAGTATTATCCGACCCTGGCGTCTACAGATTTCTATCTCTGCTCCCAGCTTTAATTATTCACGCTGCTGAATCACACTCACCAGAGATAGCCAGACTGGCCAAACTGCCTTCCCTCTCCCTCTCTCTGATCCTATCTATCTGGCTGTATGACACTATCTCATCTTTCTCTTTTATACTGTAGATTAGATATGACATCTGCTGGGCTCGCGGTGACCAAGTGTACAGTCTAAGCCAACACAAGTTAGACTGTTAAAAAATGGTACAAGTTCAGTTTCAGAAGTTGAGAGTACAAATATAGTCAGCTAAAAACACAACAACCTTTAAGGATGTCTTTATATTGGCTATTTATATATGCGCTGCTATCCTTGTTTTTGAGCAATTATCACATTTTTAAACGTACATGCAGTTCAATAACATGGACATACAGGAGCTATTTTTGGGAAACTATCTTGCCCAAGGACATTAGATTTTACCCGCAGGTGCTGGGGACTGACACTGAAATTGGTTGACGCCCCTGAGCCACAACCCCCTTGCTACCTATCAACCCTACTAGTAATAGTGTTGAATTTACATTTCACCAAGAAAAGGCTTTTAAAGCTACTAATTGTCAACTGGTTTATTCCTTTACACCTCTTTCAGAGTATTGTTACAGTCGTCTCTGTAGGCCTAACTGTACTTTTTGTTTGGAAATAATTTATTAAATGGATACCAGACAGAAAGATAGTGCATATTCAGTTCAATGACAATTACTTGCATGGTGCATAACATAGCCCAAAAAAGTTTCCTAGCTTCAGGGTTTATTTCTTGGTTTTGTGTCCCTCCACTTCACATTATGATGCAACAAAAATGTATTATATGGGGTCAGATCAGTCTCATAATACACAAATGCACAGAAAGTGGTTTTGGTATGCAGCTTCAGCGGTTTTAAATGGAAAACAAATATGTGTGGATCAAAAATACATATGTAAAACTTTTGTCTGTATTTGGATTTTATTTACATGTATGACGAAATGGAACACATTTGTGTGTGCATTGTAAAACATTTGCTGATCTTGAAATACAAGTGTGAATCCTTCTGTGTGCATTTGTGTATTATGAGACTGATCTGACCCCATAGTATTAATCCAATCATACATTCATAGTGCAAACTAGTTTTTGTTAGAATGAAAGTAAATGAGTGCTAACCAATAATCACAAAGTGTAGATAAGTGCATGAAAGAAGTTCATTAACTATTTTATAGAAACCATCGGCCAACATTTACCGTCACTTTGTTGTGGTTCTGGACGGCCTTCATGAACAGACTACCTCTGCAGCTGTTCACGAATGTTAACCTTGTACTTGACGTGGTTTATCACAAATACACGTATCCTTCCTGGAGAGCAGGGAGTTCAACATCACCGCTTTTATTTAAGTGAGATGCTCTGTGAACGCCTGAAGGACTTGGGTTGTATTAACCTATCAAAAATCTGAAATGTCGATCACACACACCCACACATGCACCCACACCTCACCCATATTATTCAACCTCTGTGTTCCTCGCCCCCCAGGCTGGGACTCTGGATCTTATTTCTTAGTGACAGGTCCAGGACAGAGGAGAGGAGGTCGGCTCATTTTTTGGCTGCTGGGAGGACGACGAGGGGGGGGTTGAGGACACAGGATGAGCTGCCAGATTGACAGGCTGTTCGGGCTGTCACTAGGGGCCGAGGTGTAGAGACGTTCGGGGAGTTGGCGTTTACGGCTCAAAAGACAAGCATCAGTGAGAATATGAGAGGCTAGATGGTAATCTTTCGCAGGAAGTCAGGCTATATCATTGCAGAAGAAACCACAGGAGAGAGGCTGACCTTGTGTGCCGGTGCTCTGCTGCATAGCTAGGCCTTCAAGCCGCTGCAGACAGGAAGATACTCTGTCATAGCACAGCTTTGTTTAAAAAAGTGAGCTCTAGAGTTTATGTGCTGATCACAAAGAAAGTTAACAAACTCTTGTATGATAACTGCATAATTTCAATCTTTAGTTTGGGAACCTTTCCAGCGTTAAAGACTATCTGTACATCTTTTGAGGGTGATAGATGGATGACAGCATAGAGGTGGCATGGAAACAATGTGATAGAGTGAGAATGTTGTTTGAAGAGCAACAAAGGTCTCACGGCTTGAATCAAACCCACGGATGTGTGGTTTTAGACCATGCGCTGTAACCATTTTGCTCTGTAGGTTAGCAGTCAATGAGGAGCGTCAATGTAATGAGCTGGGACATGCAATGTGGTTCCGAAGGGTTTATCTAAAAAAAAGGTTCTGTAAGGTTTGTACTTTCTCTGTCACTAAAAGTATTTTTGATTCTGATTCTAGTGTTTCACTAACAGAAAAATCTTATTCATTACTGATAGTCTATTGACCCTTTGGTAATATAAAATATTGAACTCCGATGGGTTCAGAAATATCCAGATAGAATAATATTTTAGATAATTATTGTAATATAATTTACCGGATAAGTTACAGAGAAACTTGGCAGATAACCAATCACACAAATTGAAAACAAAATTCCAGTTTATTGTAATTAATTTTGAATTGAATTAATTATGAACAAATGATTGCCAAAACATTCCCGACCAACTTCCTGTTGGGAATGTTTCCATATCAATGACATGATGAACTTGCTGTAATTTCCATTAAGTGATACAACATGTAAAAGATTGTGTACGGACTTAACCAACACCACTCATATCTCCACCAATGACTGAATCTATGGAAATAAAAGCTGGTTATAATACACGAGAGTTTTCCTTTAACAATGCAATATTTTGGCCTGAGTTACCAAAAACATATTTCAAAAAAAGTGTTTTTTATTAAGGATTGACGCTCTAAACTGAAATTATTACACCAAAATGAAGTATCAATAGGTTAAGCTTAAATACAATATTGTCACAATTTGTAATTTAGGTTCCCCATCTTGTTTGATATAGAAATGAAGCCAGGTGATGATCTTATGAAAAGAGTAAATGTCACCCTGCTTCCTTCTGCACTCGGCAGAGTAGATGTTGAAATGTCACCGTGTTCCTGTACAAATTAAGAATGCAGAAATAGCAGATTCATTTGACCCGGATTTATTGAAATCCGCACATTTAAAACTGTCAGCGCTGCATGAAAGAAGCTTACAAAGGAAACGGCAAAGCTTAAACTCTTAATCAAAACCACAAAGTATTTTATATTAAGACGTTGATACAGAGATTAGTAACCTTTAAAAAAAGAAATAAGCTACAAAAATCACAAGACTTTTAAAATATTTTTCAGATCACAAATGCACAAGGAGAATAAGCCCCCTTCTAAAAAAGCTTTAGCTGTCTAAACAACAATGAAAACCTCAGGTTATAGGCCAGTTATTCACCACACAGGAAGTCCTTTTAGGTTACTGCAGTGGGCTGCCTAACTCTGGCACTCGACGTGAAGCAGCCCAGGTGTTCTTGTTGTTTGTACGAGAGGAAATAAAAACTGCCGACTGTCTATTTCTGTAATCAAATACACTTCAACAAAGAGGGATATATTGCAGGATACCCACTGAGGCAGGTGTGCTTGTTTTAAAAGTTTTCGGTTAAGGTAAGTTACTGATGTTTTTCTGAGTGTGTCGAAAAGCGGAAAAAAGGTTGGTCTCTTTAAAAGAAAAGTTGGAGGAAGTAGCAATGATAAAGAAGAGACACTATTTGAAATGCAGATCATTTTGCAAGAAGGACGCTAAGAATACTGCTTTGGTTAAAAATGATTTTGGATTTTTGGATTAAATGTTCTTAATTCAACATTTGAAATACCTTGTGTTCACTCTTAATACAAGCCTTAAAAAACTCAACAACGCTATTTACACCAGGGTCAAAAAACTCAACAATACTATTGCATCCTGGGTGTATATAGCCCAATATGTGATATAGTTCCTCTCCTCAGACGGAGTTCGTTCTCGCTCTGTGCAGTTGATACTTTGTGCAACTCCAGGTCAGAAATAGCCTGCTGGTTTCAGTGGCTACAAATCCTCTGCACCCAATTTCCATGGAGCAGAAGTTTACTCTCCAGACTAACTGCTCAACCTCAGATGCTTGCTCCAAGTATCTAATCTCCTTCTTTCATACAACTCATCCAACACCACTTCCCATGGCTCAGTGAGCTCTGCAGAGCAGACAGGCAGCACACTGAGTGTTGGACCACACTGCCAAATCCAATACTGAGTTAGACTCTCCCTTTCAGGACTGTGAGACTGCAGACTGTAATGTCTCCTGGCAATTTCACAATCCCTGGGCCTCACTTAAATGTCCCAACTTCTATTTTTGGTAGATTTCCTTCCTGCTTCCTGTTGTGTTTCCCTTAAAGGCTTCAAAGGTAAAACCATGTCAATCAAAGAGTGATTGATTGACCTGACCTTGTGTTTCTCTACCGCAAGAAAACATGATTTTAAAATTGATAATATGTCTTTTAAGGCTTGCAAATGGAAAATATATGACCTATAAGACCTACACATCCGTTTCAGCCCTCTTTGTGGCATTCAGGTTAAAAATAAACATTGATAAAATCATCACTGATAACCTTACATTTATCATTATTTATTTAATGATCTCAGAATGCTGGTACATTTATAATAAATCCCAAGGTATTAAATCTGCCAATAATTTAGTGCAAAATGCCATTCTGTAGATGATCTCAATACGTGGTACATCTAAACACACCAAAAACAATTCACGTTTGTTAAGTAATGATCTTATGAAATATAAAATAATAATATATATACTTTTAAAATAATCGTTGTCTGTTTTTGTTTTTGGGGTTTTACTTGTTTTGTTGTTTTGTCTTTAATGTTTTTCTAATGTATTATCTTGTGATAATAAATATTGAAACAAAAATAAAAAATATAAAATATTTGATTTGAATCTTCCTCTTCTATTAATAAGTTAAGATAAGATAGGAATTTATTTATCCCGCAGGAAATTATTGTGCCAGAGTTATAAAGATACAATAGACATTACAGAAATAATATAAAACCGGTGCAGTAAAAAGAACAAATTAAATAACTTCTATTTTTATTAGTGTTACTTCATTTACATTTTATAAATGGCTTCGTCCATATTTGTGATGTAAAACATTAGTTTTCTTCCTTAATACACGTACATTTTATTTGTATGTTACCAAGCAGAATCTGTTTACGTTGTGTTAAACACTAAGAACAATATGTCAATGTGTTTCAAAATGAAATCAGTTTTATATTCTTTCCACTGAATGGTAAAACTGTTACTCAGATCAACAAACTGAGCAGGGGACAGAGAGCACATTGAGGGGCCACTAGAAGCTTTGTTTAGGTTTAATAAAGACCTCATTCTGCTGCATGGGAAACTGTTGAGGAAGAAAAGTGTGGGGACAAATTGTGTCGGAAGGCCTCATCCTTTAGCAGAACAGCAAACTAATGATGTTTTTCATTACAGTTGCAGCCCCTCGTTAGCTTCAGATAGAGAGAGGGACCAGCAATGACTCTGCTGTGATAATGGTGAGTTATGGCGCCCGACCCACAGTGTTTTTCCCGATGGTTATACATGAACACTCCCATGGGAGCCTGCAGCCCCCCGTGTAATTACCTTTTAGCACAAAAAGGAGGAAAGAAGAAAATGATGCTCTGCCATTGTTATTGCACAGCAAGAACAACACAGAGCAAACCAGGATTATGATTCATGACTATTATTTTTGTTTGCGTGAATATTAATTGTAAAATTAAAATATAAGCTACTTTTTCCCCCTTTTAATCTCACTGATTAATAAAATAAGTTTCTCCTTTTCTCAAGAAGGCTCATTAGTGTAATAATATTGTAATATCATTTGAGGGAGTCTAAAAAACAAGAAACTAAATTGACATATTTCAAAATTCAATAAAGTAGTTATTAGGGTTAGGTTTATTATTATTGAGATGTTGATAACTATATGCCTATTTTCTGTAAACTGGGAAATACCAATAACTTTAAAATCTTAAACTTAAAAACAACCTGAACCTGTGCTTGATTTGAAAGAAACATCTCCACCATTTGTGCACTTACAAAAATATTCAAAGTAAACTGTAATAAAAAAATAACTTCTCAGGATTCATCATTAAAGATGAAAAAGGGAACCTGGGCTTTCAAAGAGAGGGATTTCTTGCCTTTGGCGACATATTAGTGGTGACACTGCACCTGCCGGACAAAAACATCAATTTCCTCTCTGCAAAATCCAATCTGGACTATCCTCTTCATTACAAAAGAGCCACTTCTGATGTGAAGCACATTGCTTTTAGAGAAAATTGAAAGAGAGAAGCTGGTGTGAGGACGATGCGCCCACTGATAATATATTCATCCTAATTTCAAATGTTTTTTAGCACAAAAATATCATCACAATGCATCACATGTCATTAATTAGCAGAAACACACAACACTTGTAATTTAGACCTTCAACACTGTGTCATAGACTGTTCATTTTTCTCCCACTAGCTGTCAATATGTGTGTGTGTGTGTGTGTGTGTGCGTGTGTGTGTGTGTGTGTGTGTGTGTGTGTGTGTGTGTGTGTGTGTGTGTGTCTTTGTGAGTGTAAAGAGTGAAGACTTAAAAAGGAAACCCCTCGGAGACGAGCAGTGGGTTATGTTGCAACACCTCATTATAGCTTCCTGTGCTTATCATTGTGTTCAGGATCATACAAAGCTATTTATAGATTATAGTACTTAATGATGTTTGATATAATTAGGAAGACTCACATTTATTGATTTCATTAGTGTATTGGCATAATAAGGCCTTTCTTGTCCTAAATCTTAGCAACACGTTCACATATTTTGTAGGTGGTCTGTAGAAGAAAACGTGTTTAACTGTACTCTTAGTATCTGAAATTTAAAACTGCATTTCTCTCTGCACAGGATCGAAACAGGAAAGGCAACAACAGAAATCAAAGGTCAAAGATCGAAGGAAGTTACCAGAACAGCATTTTTGAGCACGAGTACGACGTGGTGGATGACCATGCGGATTTGTTGAATGTGCGCATATTTCCCGCAAGACCCATTGACGCTGAGAGAGAGTATGCAGGTAGAGAAAAAAACCATGACTCTCCGTTCACTTTCACACGGCATTTTTTTACAGTACAAGTTAAGGTTACCTAGATTAAGCATGAGTTAAGATTTATTTATTACACACAAATGTCTAGTGTACACTTTGTTTCTGTTTTGTAACCATGTCTTTGTGAAGCTTAGTAAACAACAATAAAACAAAGAACTGATGTCTTGGTTGCACTGTATGCTGAGCATTGTTGTTCATCTGTAGGAGGGAATCTGACCTTTAAAGGAATATTTCAACCTCAAAATTAGAATTTGTACATTAATTACACAGCCTGTGTTGCCTTTAATTCAAGAAAGAACTTCGTCAGCAAACTAAAATTTAAAAAACTAAGAAAAGTCTTCATGAAACACATGTATTTCTGCTCAAAACCTGTACACATTTGTCATAGTTTTGCTGTGGTTGAACACAGCCCTTATTTACTTACACCCATTTGGACTGTCTTGATTGTTTGATTTTTTACGTCTTTGTTCACCGTGGAGGCTTGCTAGAAAAACACATTTTCATTCAAGAATTCAAGGTTAAGAAACAGCATAATGGACATTTTGTGGGTGAAGTATTCCTGTGATATTTGTCACTACCCATCTTAATCATTCATTATTCATTAAATGTATAAACGATTTATAGACCTCCATCAAAAACCCTCAGAATAAACTTCAAAAAAAACTTCAACTTAAAAGAGCTTGTGTTACAGTGAGCACAAAGAAAGTGAGTTATTTTTCCCTCACAGAAAAGCTCTGGTGGACATAATTAAGTCGAAGCTGAATGAATTGCAGAAACCAAAATGAAACAGCTCCACCACAAACTGTTGTGTGTGAGAGAGAGAGGGAGAGAGATGGAGCTCATGCTGAGTGATCATGATCTGCCAGTGGGTCTCCAGAGCCATCTGTTGGCTGAGGCAGACTGTGGGAGGTCACAATTATCCAGGAGCCGAAGGGGGAGAGAGGGAAGCATGTAGTGTGAAGAGACTCCCTTTACTCTCCTGCATGGTTGTGGCCCACAGCCAGGAGCTTCACAGTTGCACGTCTACAACTTTATACTGAATGTGGCTTTTAAATTTGTTCACACTTGGGGTGTTCTCCCTCTTTAATCAATACAGTCTGCTGCTGCTGCAGAGTGCTGCTGGGACTGGCAAGCTGCAACAATGATCCAAACTCATGTGGTTGTTGTTGTTGATGTTGTTGTTGCTGTTGTTTAAACTGCCAACTAACAATGGAAGTGCTGAAACTATCTTAACTGTCACTGATAATAAGAAAATAATCACAACTTATTTTGCTTTCAAGACAGGGATCTTCTAAGGTCAACATCGGACCAGAGTCTTTCATCCCTCTCAAGTGTAAGCTTTCTGTTTTTATTTTAAATTAATGCTCCATTATGGTTTTACTGCTTTAAATGTACGCTTATAATTTACGTTCTCTCCACTCCATCAGGGTAATCCTAACAGCTTCCCAAGAGACATCTCCCTAACTTCAGGTAGCATGACAAAACTCTACATGTGCTTCTGAATTTTGATTTTATTGGGGAAGTTTGCACTGGTGGTAGCTAAAGGCAGCTAACATAAGCTGCCTTGAGCAAATTTATGACATTTTTCTACTTTACAGGCGGCTGCTGCTGCTAAACAGCGACTGTATACATGGTCACCAAACATGCTTTATTCAAGTTTAACATTGTATTTAGAGATACAATGGCCTATTTTTTTTTTTAAACAACCCATTTGATTTACAAAAATTGATTTACAAAATGTACAGACTGATGGTGGTCTAACTGCTAACTGATTTTGCACGCTAGCTAGCATATTATAAATCTCTGTGTGGCACTCATTCATAATGCCAAAGTTGTTAGCCACACACATTATTATCTAATAGCTAAGTATTTCATGCATGATGAAAAGGGTCTGTTAATACCATACAGTGTAAAAAGAGGTTTATACATGAGCCGTTGACCACCCTATAGGCTACATTTCAAGATATGTTATTTTCCCATAGGCCCAGCTTATTATTCAACTCAATTTTAAACATATGTAGGAGCCAATGCATTGTCTATTTTTCTCTATAATGGTCCCATGCTAACATTTGTTTTAATCCCCTGCCATAAAAACTTTGTTTCTGTGCTTTTAAAACCCAGGGCCTGTTGTGAATAGAGACTTGAAGCCAGGCAGAAGAAAACAAGTTAAGAAGTTACCGCCTGTGCAGCCAGAAGTCCAGGTAAACACCTGCATATATATTTACTCTGTTTTTGTTTCAAATGTATAATATAAATCGTGTTGGTTGCACTGCATATAATACTGATGAATTTTCCCCTTTTTCTAATACCACAGCACTCACACAGGTAATTTACTCCACTATTATAGAAGTTATTTTGGGGTTAATGAATGGACTTACAGCTGATGTCTATGCACTTCCAGGCGCTCTCCTTCGCCTCCAGCGGTGACCTCAGAGTTAGTGAGTCACTTGCCAAGGTTGACTGTACAAGATACCAGCTGCAGAGAGTGAGTATACAGTAGTTGTTTTTTAGTTGCAGGAGAGGAAGCACACAGATAAACCCTCAGCTGTTGTTGTTTTATTTCGCTGCTATTGACCACAACCTTTTTCGCTGTGTTGATGGAGGGAAGTAAGGCCCTCTTAGTTTAATAGTTCGTACAGTGTGGCAGTGACACCATCTGCTGGTGAGCAAAATAAGTGCAAACTGTAAAAGGCCACAATGAATATTTTAAATTTGGATGGTCTGCTTTATCCATAAAGGACTGTGGAATCTGGAAAAATACCAACTGGAAACAATCAACTTCAGATATAAATTCCTTTCCCTTATTTGCTTGCTTAAAGAAAACCTTTTTTATTGTCCTAGCATAATGTGATGTTATTTTTAAATAATGCCTCTTTTCCTTTTCAGGCGACAAAGATCAACTAAAAGGGTAAGTACTAGAACATACAGCATTACCTTTGCTAATAAATAATGTGACCGATTTTTTATTTGGTGTGAATGCTGTGAAGCGACATAAACTCACATTAAACACTCATCAGGGATCTAACATGCTCAGAGCGTAAACATTTTAACGATAGCAGCTACCGTTTTTCAACAAAAGGCAGAAATGAAAGAGGTTTTATTCTCACCAGAACAATGGAAAGGCTCTCCTTTCACTGAACACTCAACATCTCCATGGAAACCTTTGATCTCTGGACACAGACACAGGTGTTATGATTAGGTACTCAGCACAGATACAGACAATGACACACAGACTGGAGTTTAAAAGACTGTCTCAGCCTATTCTGTACAGTCTTATGGAAACTTCACACACACTTTAACATTTTCCACATGTTTTATACATTATTGGTGAGGTATGTTTTGTTCATATGGTTACAGCTAAAATATTCTGCTGCTTTTTCTTCACATTACACATTAAAGCCCCCTTCCATGAACTCTTTAAATCAGCCAGCCACACCACTTGTTTAACAGGTGTGACTGTGGCTCTGTGGTGGTGTGTCAGTCCTTCATATTGTCAGGGTTTGGAGAAACAGGACCCAAGTGCAGTAAAATGAACGGGAGGCAGGTATGGGTCCAAACAAAAGGCGAGCTTTATTTAAATTAAAGCTGTACGTTCAACCAAAAAATAACCACACCAACACTAACCAGGGGATACAGGGACACTGGGAACAGGAGCAGACGGGCAGGAACAGGCAGGTAACATGTACAACATCAGGGAAGAAATGACGACGACCGAGCAACAGACAAAAGGGGAACCAAGACTAAATACACAAGGCTAATCACCAAACAACACACAGCTGGAGAGGGGAGGAGAAACAGGGGCAACAGGTGAACACAATGACACAATCAGGGAAAGGAGGGAAACTAAAGACAGGGAGTGAAACTTAACTTGACACAAGAGGGAAAAACCTTTCAAAATAAAACATACAACACAAACACATGACAGACACGAAACCAGGATCATGACACATATAGAAGGTTGTGGGTTTGACTCCAGGTCTTGCAGTCAAGATGTCAATATATTTATATCTTGCTATTTATTGAAGCATAAAAAATACTCAGTGGATATTTTTCAACTAAACTTAAATATTCCACATCTTTTAAACGCATTGTGTTAGTGAACTATTAAATGAGCTTCCAATTATACCTACTACCCTTTTCCTATGTAGCATATATGGCTTGTGTAGTTTTAATAATTATCTCTAATTATTTACGTAGTGTGGCCAGCCAGCACTCTACATAAGCTATCAACTCGAAATATACCTTTAATAAAATATGATAATATAACGGTTTAGTAACGGTGGGGCACCACTCTCTAATAAGAGAGAAATAGCTTTATTACCTATATCAGTCTCATATTCTGAAAGTCGGAGTTTACTCGGTGAACAGCGGCTGATTTACCTCTCACACACAAAAACACATGAACAGGTTCTTTATAAATGAAACATTTATTAACTAACTAAGGTTATACAACACTAAAGAAAACATAAGTATTATAGAATAATATGAATGGCGAATGTAGGAAAGGAAGGTTACGCAATATAAAAGGAAAGTGAATCAGATGGTGGACAAATACAGAAAGTAAAGTTGAAACTCTTAACAGTTGAAAGATGTAGGGAACTATTTGGGGAGTTTAAACCGTAATCCACTCCAGGTAGGGAATGAAGCCTTACCCCAAGTGAAGGAGTTCAAGTATCTCGTGGTCTTGTTCTCGAATGAGGGAACAATGGAGTGTGAGATGGGCCGGAGAATCGGAGCAGCGGGAGCGGTACTGCAGTCGCTTTACCGCACCATTGTGACGAAAAGAGAGCTGAGCCAGAAGGCAAAGCTCTCTGTCTACCAGGCCATCTTCATTCCTACCCTCACCTATGGTCATGAAGGATGGGTCATGACCGAAAGAACGAGATCGCGGATACAAGCGGCCGAAATGGGATTTCTCCGCAGGGTGGCTGGCATCTCCCTTAGGGATAAGGTGAGAAGTTCAGTCATCCGGGAGGAACTCGGAGTAGAACCGCTGCTCCTTCGCGTTGAAAGGAGCCAGTTGAGGTGGTTCGGGCACCTAGTGAGGACGCCACCTGGGCGCCTCCCTAGGGAGGTGTTCCAGGCCCGTCCAGCTGGGAAGAGACCGAGGGGTAGACCTAGGACCAGGTGGAGGGATTATATCTCTTCGCTGGCCTGGGAGCGCCTTGGAATCCCCCAGTCAGAGCTGGTTGATGTGGCCAGGGAAAGGAAAGTTTGGGGCTCTCTGCTGGAGCTGTTACCTCCGCGACCCTGATGGAAAAGCGGGAGAAGATGGATGGATGGAAACCGTAATCTAACCTGAACTCAATAGATAAAAATGAGTACAACCCAAGTGTAAGGAATCGCTGTTGCCTCACTGATGGATGACCGGGGGGTTCCCGTGCTGGAGGTGGCTGTAGACAGCGGGCGGACAGGGGCCTGGCGAAGGTGGCTGGGTTTAGCCAGCGGCATGCGTTCAGATGCATCCTGGTTTGGGCCTGTACTTCCTCCCTCGTGGCGGCACAGTTTTGGGGCCGGCTCTGTCGTGTGGCGGTGGACCTTGCGTCTAGCCACCACAGTGCAAAAATTCTCAATTGCGGGTCGGAACCTCTGGAAACTGGCGATGCGTTGGCGCCGTTGTCTTCGGCCTCCAAGCACATGGCATAGAACAGCTGGGTTCGTTCAAATTCTTTAAGCGCATCATGTGTAGTCAACTTCAGTTGCCAAGGTGAGAGTCTTTGAAGTAAAGTATTTTAGGACTCAAGAATGTAACTTTAACTAAGAACGTAAGAAGAATAAAGGAGGTGAAACAAAAGGAGTCTCCCTGGGGGTCCTAGGGGCATCACAGGGCTTGCGACCCGAGGTGATGAAGATCCCATGATTAAGAGGTAAGAGTAACATGAGTGTAGAGGAGAGAAGAGAGAAAAGAAAAGAGAGCGTTTGAAAGTTTGAATCTGCTTTTGTGGCTTGAAGAAGGGGGGTGGCTTTACGTCATACTCCTCCCAAGTAATCAAACTGATCAAAGTGAGTTTCCTTAACAATTAACTTTCTTTATATGAACGACATGTTTTAATGTCTAACCCTCCCATATCTGACATCTGCAATGTTTTAGCTGTTAAGAAAGACTTAACACAATAAAGATTGAATGAAAATGACCTTAATTACAAAGTAACTTGATTTTAACCAAATAACACAATCAAATTACCAATCATCACCAACATGAAGCAACATGAAATCATACAATTCTCATACTGTCATGATCCTTGTTTTGTGTTTGTTGTTTCCTGTTTTTATTTTGAAATGTTGCCCCTTCTTGTGTCATGTTTAGTTTCCCTCCTGTGCCTGATTGTGTCATTATGTTCACCTGTTGCCCCTGTGTTTCTTCTCCCCTCTCCAGCTGTGTCTTGTCTTGTGATTACCCTTGTGTATTTAGTCTTGGTTCTCCTTTTGTCTCTTGTCCTGTCGTCGTCTTTCCCGAGAGTCTGTTCCCTGTGGCATGTCCTGTTCCCCCTCCCTTGTCTTTCTGCGTCCCTGGGTTTGTCACATTTTATTTGCTACTTTTCTGTTTTTCGTACCCTGCCGTTTTGTGTTTGGTCAACAGCTTTTATTTAATAAAGCTCGCTTTTAGTTCAAACCCCCATACCTGCCTCCTGCCCACAGTGACTTCCTTCTTCTGCTCTGTGGTGTTGATGATATCTTCTGCATGTTCAGCATGTTCTTGTGTTGTCTGTAATGATGCAATTTTCCACGTTATGCAGTTCTTTCTTGATCATTTTGGAAAGTTCGTCTTGCATCTGACTTAAAAATGTTTCCTTCAGATACGCTTCATATGGAGTGAGAGGTTGCACTCCTAAATTGACAGGCTTGGTCAATCCACTATGTAAATCAAATGCTGTGGTGAGGCGAGCCAGGAAAGCGCCGGCTGATTCTTTTGAGGCCTGATTTTGACTGGTTATCTGTGTCATGTTCATTTGAAGTGGAAAAGCTGTTCTGCAAGCTTCAAGGAGTGTGGCAATTGTTACCTCATAATCATGATTTACTGCATCATCATAATCTAAGGCTGTCAGTCTTTGTGCAATCCTGTCCATAGTAAAAACTCTGGATACTTTATGGAACTTATCTTTGAGTAGTTTCGCCAATAATCGTCTTACTTCAAGCATGGTAGGTCTGTATTCTCCTACAAACTGGCGAAAAGTTGTCTCAAATCTCTGACAGTTGTCAGTTGAGGAGAAAACATGCTGCGTAGCCTCATCAATATCTCTGTCTGACCACGGTCTGAACACCAGCATTGGACAATTGTGTCCTGGAAATTCCATCATGGGGAAGTTTCCCATAGTGTCGATGTCACCCAGGTGTCCTCGGCTGCTGGTCTGGAAATGGCTGGATTCAGGAGATGCGGTTTCTCTCTCAAATCTGGGATAAATGGCATATTGTTTTTCTGCTTTTTTTTGGACATTCTAGAGTGTGCTGCGGCGTCTGTTTTCTCTCTTTTTATCATTCTTAATTTCAATGCATCCAATTGTCTTAAACTGAAACTCCCAAATTCTGGAAAACCCAATTCTTCCCATTCTTTCAATTGTTTTAGATTACTGTTGTCTCTGTCAAACATTGCCTGCATTATTATGGAAAAAACTGGTGTTGGATTAAGATCATCCTCAGACTTAGCTTTACTGTTATTCGTACCCTTTATTTCTCTAGTTATTTCGTCTCTTGTGAGATTAACTAATTGGTCCAGATATACCGGATACACCAAACAGTGTAACAATAATAACCAAGATACGTCTATCAGCAAAACACTGTGAGAGTCCCGGTAAAAAACCTTTTGATTCTGTTAAATTCTCTCTTGAAAAAAACACATTATCTATTCAGATCTTACTATACATGTTTACTTATACTTAGATTAGAGCTGTGATCGGGCCTCCGTCAGAGTTCAGCTTCTCACCGGAAAAGGGAGGAATACTTCCTTTTATCAAAAATGTGTTGTCCTCTGTTCTCTTTCGGAGTACCCGTCAGCAGTCTAATCCCATCCACGTCGCCATATTGTTGAGGAAATTCCACGCTTAATCACCTTCTGGTAAGAAAAGAACAAATCTACAAGCTTCAAATCAAAGTTGAGTTATTTTAATAAAGAGCAGAGCATTTAACAGAATCAATTCCAGCTGGAAGCCAGATAACCTGCACAACCTATGTTGTACAAGGATCTGACCCCGATCAAACATTAGACCAGATTCTTAAAGGGAAGGAAGAAGGGGAACAGCCAATCAAATTCTACATTACAGGATGCTAAAACAAAGGGAGATGGGAAAGGGGGAGCTGCATCAAATGACAGAGAGACAGATTGTATTCAACAGTGTAATGTAGATTACAGGATGCTAAAACAAAGGGAGTGGGGAAGGGGAAGCTATTTGTCATTTGACATTTGTCTTTCTCAGGAACTCAATGCTTTAACAGCTTGATGTGAAATTCATTAGTGAGATGTGGATTGAAAGTGTGGGAAATTCGGACTGCAGAAGAAACTTACAGTGACATACGTATAATTAAATGGGACTATTATACATTTTTACGATAATTGTAGTCAAGTCACCAATTCTCGAGTCCGAGTCACTCTCGACTTTAGGTCATGAAATGCCTCAATTGTCCTTTCACAGAAAGAGCATTTTGCCTACTCTTTTTGTCAAAGCACACAGCACAATGCGAGAGGTGCGCCGTACGGGAACTAGCCTCGCAGCTGTACAAAGTACATCCATTGAGACAAAACTTGTTTGAGTCCGAGTCCAAGTACGATCGTCAATGTGCGAGTCCGAGTCCTCATATGCAAGAATTCAAAAGTCAGAGTTTGAGTCCGAGTCCATCAGTGCGCGAGACTGAGTCAATTCGCGAGTCCCAAAAATCGGCACTCGAGTGCTCCATCTCTGGCTCCTTGTGATACCAACGGTCTTGTGTATGACATTGTGGATGAGCCCGTCCTCTGGTTGAGCTTGTGATAACATGGATACATTGGCCCTTTGAGGAGACGAGCCAACCGGACGTCCGGAGGAGGGGTCAAAAGGCCGACAGTCATTGAACACTCAAGTTTTTGTTTACCTAATGTGTGGAAGAAGAAGAAGAAGAAGACACACTTTTATTAATCCCTTACAGGGAAATTGCTTTCTATACTCTGTTGTGTTGATACACATTAAACACACAGAGGATATACATGCACAAACACAGAGGAAATACATGCACACACAACCACATGCAGAGGAGAGGTGGCAGAGCAGAGAGGCAGCCAGGTACCCGGCGCCAAGGGAGCAGATAGAGGTTAGGTGCCTTGCTCAAGGGCACCTCGGCAGTGGCCTAGGAGGAGAACTGGCACCTCTCCAGCTACCAGCTCACTCCATATATTTACTTCACATTCAAGCCAGCATTGCAGTTCAGCGATTCAGCATACAGCTCTCACACAGGCAATTTCTTCAGGAATCACATTCTCTAGTTTATTTTATTGTTGATTGGTTCTCTTACTTCAGTATGTGCCTTTTTAAAATCTTTTTTATCATTGTTTAATGTTCTACGCTATGTGTTGTTGTACTGTTTACTACAGTGAAGCCAAGTAATGAATAAAATAAAATAAAATCTACTTGCATATTTGTTTAAGACAATAGCATTTTCAGCCTTTTTTTATATAGATTTAGCACATTTTATTTTATTCTGAACAATTAAACTTGTAGTACTTCATGCAATATTGTTTTTAAACTTAATTTTCTTTCTTTGTATTACTTTTAGGCAGAATTCCGTTCACGTGGTAAAGGTAAGATCTTAATGATTGTGAATGTAACAGCTTTAGTGAAATGCCTCTTTACTATTGTAATAATGTTGAATATATTTAGGTCCACAGTGTGCTGAGCATGTTTCAGACTTTCATGCCAATCAAAGACATTCTCTGGATTTGGAAACTCATGATCTAGAAACAAGGTGGGACATTCATTCCTAAAGCTTTTAAGGACAAATTTGTCATCTGTCTCATATTTGATTCGTTCCTTCTTCTTTTGTTTAGGTCACAACTAAGTATAGGTAAGTAGTGTTATAGATCATCAGTATAATTATAAATGTAATGATTAAATAAGTCAATGTTATTCTCTACTAAAGAAAGGGTGCCATCGAAATGTCTTCACCATGAGTGGCCTCAAACTAAAGAAGACTTTGACCAACATGACTTTGTTCCCATGGAAAAGCCTCAACAGGTACAGTTGGTGCTTCTAAATAAAGACAAATAATACACTATAGGTGGGAAGTACTTTTTCTCTGAAGTCTGTGATATCTAGTTGAGGAAAGGACTTTTATCTTAATACAATCTTGATGTACTTTTACTTAAATGTTTTACTTCTTAGTAGGTTTTTGACAGATGTATATACTCTAAATTTGCAGATTTAGAGTATTAATACAACATATGAATCACTAATATATTATAATACGTTACAAATAAAGTTGTGTCGTCTTTAGCAGCTGCGACATTAAGTACGTTTTCAAGAAGGACTTTTTTAGGATTATTTTACGTATTAACTCAACTTTTAATTAAATAAAGCACCTGAGGTAGACTTTCTTCTTTGGAGGTGATGTGCACGTTAACAAAACACTTATTATTAAAACAATTATTAAATATTATTTATTGTGAAATGGGCCATTTTGCATTATGAGAATTTTAACTTTATGTATATCTTGAAAGATTGGATAATAGTTTGAATGAAGTTGAATTGAGTAGATATTCAGTAAGGGAATGTTATCTTTCTATGAGTTTTACCTTGTAGCGTTGCAAATTTTACTTGAGTAAACTGTCTTAATATTTCTTCCACCACTGATAATATTTGGCAGACCTGTGAAGAAGACTGGTATGTTGGGACTTGTACTCGAGCAGATGCTGAGCACGTCTTACACCTGGTGAACAAGGTAAAACCTCTTAGATGACATAATCTTAAAATTGAAATAGTCTGAATCTAATTTTCTCTTGTTACTCACACTAGGACGGGGCCTATTTGGTACGAGACTGCTCCATCAACACCAACAGTGAGCCCTTGGTTTTGGCTGTGTATCACCACAAGAAGGTTTATAATGTAAAGATCCGGTTTATAGAGAGCACCAGCAAGTATGTGCTGGGAACAGGACATCGATCAAATGATGTGAGTGGATAAATTCTACAAAGTTAAACAAGCATTATCTTCATCATATTTTATCAACCTTACATCTTATTTCTCCTCAGATGTTTGAGTCGGTGGGAGACATCATCAAGTTTCACTCCATATTCCCAGTAATACTCATCAGCGGGAGAAATATGCCCAGA
The DNA here is from genome assembly GCF_036324505.1 of Eleginops maclovinus. Lineage (NCBI taxonomy): Eukaryota > Metazoa > Chordata > Actinopteri > Perciformes > Eleginopidae > Eleginops > Eleginops maclovinus. Next base: position 7,958,376 of record NC_086371.1, read on the forward strand.
AACACATGTCCAGAAAACTGTGTGTTGACGTGTCCAGTAACCAGGAGTGATGTTGACCAGCTGCTGCAATAACACATGAAGGTTTCCTGCAATAATAGTCCGGTCAATCCCATCTGGTGGTAACCCATAACATCCACTGCAGTTCATCCTGAGCATGTTAGCAAAAAGTTGACAGTGTATAGAAATTTTGAAAGATGTGTCAATTAAAGACAATGTTTTATCTAAGTCTGCAACTGATTAGTATGATGTGTTGATCTACCAGTAGATATTTGTCATTTTCGCTCAACAAGTTCTAAACATTGATTGATTACCAAAACAGTTGAAAATGATTGTCAAATGATATGTCAAATTTGTGAGATTTAGGCTACTAGATCAAAATTATAATTCAATAAATAATTTCATTTACTTAAATGCTGTACTTCAGAACAGTTTTGAGGTATTTTACAAGTATTTCAAGTTTTATCCCACATTCTGGCAGAAAATATTGCACATCTATTCCTACATGTAAGTGACTTAACAGATAAGGATTTACAATATGGATCAAGTAATACATTATAAGTAATTAAACTAAGCTCCTCCTTTACAAGCTGCAGCATAAAGGGACAAGCACATTAATGCATCAACAACTCTGTGAGATATATAAATTATTGCGAAAGGGACTATTATCTAGTCTATGACAACTTTTACTTTTGACACTTTCAGTAAAGTTTGATTTACGGTTTTGATTAAAGGTTTACAGTTTTATTCCTACTTATATTTAAAGGTGCCATAGGATGCATCTATCTGGTATTTTAAATTGTTCTCTGATGTCTACAAAGAAGGTATATAACTTTAGTTGATCCAAAAAATGTCCCGATGCGGTTTTACAGGCCCATACAACCCTATGATTTGGTCCTAGAATGAAACTAGCTGAATTTCCTTATTTGGGGGCTCATTTAAACAATTGTGAAGAGCTCTGCTCGGTTTACAAGGAGCAATCCATGGCTGCCTCACAGCCCACCGAAGTAAGGGAAGTTCGCGAAACTGTGAGAGATGAACCATGGAGGCTATTGGCATCCAACCTCACATGTTTGAGCCAGTGGCAGTTGGTGAAAAATATTGTAGGTGGGGCTGTTTGACAAAATATGCCAATTCCTGTCCACCTCCTTGTTGTGCCTTCTTACGGCAATGCGGTGTCCCTCATCTAGCTGTGTGGCTATGCTAATTCGGCCTAGCATGGCTAGCTTCACACAGTTGACCATATGCACTCTTGCCCGCTTGTGATTCCTAATGCATTATGACATATGTTTCAGGTCTGTCACGACTGTCTGTGTCCACGAACTATCACAAGCACTTGTTTTAAAAAGTAAGCAAGAGAAGCAAATGATTGCATTAGCGTACCCACAGCTAGTTAGCCAAGCCTTTCGATCCAACCAACCTCTCGCAAAGCTTCTCTTGTAGGTTTTCAATTTTATCGTGCCTGTTGGGTAATATTCACTTCTGACTTGTCTGGTCCGAGTTCTTTTACAATTAGTTTTTCCGCAAATGTTCTTCTTTCGAAGGGATACAGGTGTAGAGATTTAACTGAATTTTCGGGCTAGCTGAACTACATTAGTATACTCGACATCGTCATGCTGCTCCTCTCTTGAGGTAAATGTCTGTAACGTGCAGTTGTGCACTGTTCTAATCTTGGTACTACGGGCGATATTTTCAGAGCCCCCAAACCATAGAATTTGATGACGCTGATTGGCAAAATATGTACTTTTTTGCGTAGCAACCGGGGAACCATTGGCTTAAATTCCAGCACTGGTAGTGCTGAGCGAACTGGAGCTCAGGGAAGACAGCCTATTGTCTACCAAAATGATAAACGTTGAACGTGAAAGTGAATGCAAATATCATTCTGGAGGGTTCTAAACACATTCTAAAGTAAAATCATTATTAGCATGTAATGAACACAGATTATTTTTTTAAATTAGAAAGATTATAAAAAATAAAAAAATGCAGGCAGGTCGGCGCCCCAGCGACCTCTATGGGCGAGCCGCGGCTTGTTTGAGCCTTTATCGGAGGAGGAAACCGATGAATTTGAAGAACAGCCAGTTGGTCGGAGATTGGAGAGCAACGTTACGGAGTAGTAAGTGTTAGCGTTAGTGTTTCCAGCAGCTGGTGTATGCAAATGTTGGGGCTGGACTACCGTGTGTGACGTAACACACAGGGATTGTTGTAATTCGCCCGTTTTACCGCTGTGATATGCATATTCATGATTTACACGTGAAGGAGGAAACAATGGTGTTTGAGGTTCACGGTATGTCAGTTCAATGAACCGAACTCTCCTTATTCAACTGTGCCAAAGCAAATACAGTTTTCCATTCTATGGAACAAGTTAAAAATATGAGTAATTAAACCACCACTGATTTTTAGAGATCTTCTGTGTACAAGGTATTATAATTATGAGCCCTTTATGTAATGCAATTCTGATGAACAAACGGGAAAAGGATGTGCACATTTTGATAATGTTTTAATAGAAAAAAAAAGGAGTTACACAATCGTTATTTATAAAAGCATGAGACACGATAATGCACATTGAGAATTTAAAATCCAAGAAAGCTGTACTGTACAGTAATAGTAGCATTTCTAACACAATTGAGGAGTGTTTATAGGCAAAGTAAAACATTAAGAAATAATTGTGACATCTTTAAATAATCATAATAAAAATAAACAATAGAGCACAGCAGCTTTAGACACTGCAGCGTTAGAAAGCACAATGTAGAAGAGGCATTGGAATGGTTACCATCCCCTTCAGAGTATGAACGCCAGTTATCACGTTTTATATGTTTAGGTATTTACACCATAAAAATCTTTTGATCAAAACATATATACACAATATGAACTGGGCAACCCACACCTATACATTGTATCATAGGTCTAGCACTTCATACATCATGGTTAGATTATAAACAAGACAAAAACATCTGGAAAGAGTGTGTTTGTGACCTTTCAATGGTTAATTAAAAAAAGACAAGTTTACGTACAAAGTCACGTAATATGTACATCATTTAAAACACACGCACATGGTTTTCTGTTACAGTAGTAAACCAGTTTGAGATGCTTCAATCAGATCAGTTTTGCAGCACTGTTTAAGGAGATACAGAGGCTTTACATGGAAGTACATTGAAGACAGAACACTGTATGGCACAAAGAGGAAGAAGAAGGCAATAACACTGGTTTCTTGGACTCAAATAAATCTGAAATATCTGCAGTACATTACATATTGAAATGTCATGGAACAAAATCATTTTAAAAATTGAGTTATCTTCAAATTGAGGTTAACATGACTTATAAACTGCAAAATAACTTATTATATAGTCCAGCTGGAATCTATAATAAGTCAACATTTCTACTTTTAGCTCTGGCTTCACTGAAACCAGAACTAATGGTGCATTCAGGCACCCTTCTTCAACTGGAAAAGTAGAAAACATTAGAGTTTATCACTGAGAACAGCCTGCAAAGTGGTAGATACTGGTGAGAAACTGGGGCAAATATAAAACTGTGACATTTCCCTTTACACAACACCTGAAAGAAAACCTCAATTTTTTTGAGACACCTTGTGGTTCACAACACATCCAAACTGAGAACAAACCCAACTACCAATATTTACACCTTGCAGTTTCATGCCATTGGCCCAATCCATTTGATGAAGAAACCACTGAATGTTGGTCTGGTAAACACCACATGGTCATGCAGGATTTCCTAAATGTAAGAGTTTGCAAAGAGAGCCTGAATGCACCACTACACTATGGACCGATAGTGATTAAAAACAAGACATTTGAGGGGGTCATCTTGAGCTTTGGTAAACACTGAGCAACAAATTTTCCCCAATTTTTCTGACATTCAGTCGAGCAAACAAATTATTAATCAAGAAAATATTTGATGATTTACCAACATTGAAAATACTGATTAGTTGCAGCCCTACCTAATATTCACCACTGATTTGTCCATCATTAAAATTTTCATGCATGACCGATATCCTTATAATGATCTTGCCTATATTCTGAGTGGGTTCCCATACAATTTGATAATCTCAGGGACACCAAATTCAGTTTGTGTCTTCGAGTTGCCAGATGAAAAACATAAGTGATGCAAAGACAAAAACAATTAGATTTATGTTCCTTTTTTTTAAGCAAACAGCATGCAATATTTATGCCTCGACTAACTGATCTTAACTGGGTTTCAATGTGGTTTCCACAATCTACTATTGAAGATGGTCCATTGCACTTCAGTATTTTTGATCCCATGCCTATATTAACAACATACATGTAACACACACAATATTCCATGATAATCAGAAGTCCATTCCTTCTAATCTAATGGTGCCATAGAGGAAAAAAATGTCCTTATGTTGTGTCCTTTTTTAAGTCAAAGTATCCCTATTGTAATACTATTTTTTTCAGATAAATGTCCACTGATATTATCCGATAAAGTCACTGAAAAACTCCAACAGTGCACCCCTTTACCTCATACTTCTGCCCGATCCCTTTGCTCAGCCTCATTTTTAAAATGTTACACTTTGGAGCCCCCTCCGAGGCTCCTGTGAGTGCCAACCTGTCTGTCCTCGGTCCCTGAAACTTGGTTCGGGGCCTGGGGTGATTGAGCACCACAACGGGCTGGTTGGGGCCCGGCCGGTTCACCAGTTGGTCCACCTTCAGCGGCATCAGATAAACAACTGTACTGTCAGTCAGACTGGACACAGGTACCTTAGTCCTATCTTTGGATATTCTAAGTTTCAGTCCCTTCTTGTTTTTTTTCCACACGCCTACTTGCACCCTTTTCAGAGAGACAGTCAGAAACTTTGACATGTCATGCTCGCTTTGTGCCACTCCCTGTAGAGGCTTTGCAGTGGGATGTGCATTTACATGTGCGTCAACTTTGGATTCCTCCTCTTTTACACAAGATTTTGACGCCAAAGTTTGACTGCATTTACCTTGGTCCGTTAGCGTAGTGCTATTTTTTTCCTCTTTGACAAGAAAGTTGTTTTGGGTCAGTGCAGGAGGGTACTGAATGCTTTTATCATGCCCCTCCACTTTTACAGTGTCAGGTTTCTGGTCAGTTAACAAAAGGTGACGGATGATGGATCCATCTATTGTCGCCATCTGAGTGAAGAGTTCTGATGTTCCTGCCTCCTGCACCTGCTCTGTGCTGTTTGTTGTCTTGATGTTATTGAGAGTTGTACAAACAGAACTTTTGCTTTTACCCATCACTATACCACGTAGAGCCATTACCAGCGGTTGAAAGGAGCCTTGGATGTCCCCTGGTTGTTGACTTAATGAAAACACAGAAGAGATGACGGGAAAACTCTCAGGCTCTGGCAGGTCTCCTTCTGCCGATCTCTCATTGGATCTCCCTTCCTGGGTCCAAGGTGAGATGTTGGAATTTGTGGGATGAAAACGGGCTGGTGTTTTGCCTGAGGAGGAGTCTATTAGTGTGCTTGGAAATGAAAAGGAAGAATTTGCAACATTATCCTTACAAACTGAAATGTATGGAGGTCTCACTTGGCCAGCTAAGAGACATTAAAGGAAGTGGGGGCTGATTTTTGCTGGTTAAAATCAACTGCCTCCTTTGTTCTCGAGGAAGGGTTGTTGTCGCGTATTTCCCCGGGTTCAAGTTTTACAGGTCCGGACACATCTCGATGAGTAACTCTTGTGTCACTTTCCCTCCCAGGGGGAACACCTTTGGAATGATCAATTAAATGTCTTCTATCATCCATCGCTCTCTGAGAAACATGTGTTCCTTTGTTTTCTGGATGCAGGGCGCTTATCAACCTGTTGACAGCCCTGTTGGAGAGAACAGAGTGCAGATTTGCGTGGTTCCCCAGATCTCTCTGAGCAACTCTGATCTTACTATTTCCTTCTCTTGCAGGATTCACAAGGATTTTGGGAACCTTGTTTGGAACAACTTCATGATATTCCAGATTGATTATTTCCGGCAATGTTCTTTTTAATCCAACTTTGTCTTTACTGACTTGATTCGGAAGGTTTTTGGAAAGATTTACTGGGAAAATAGCAGGACGTTCCAGATTAACAGATTTTGTTTCACACTGTGTATTGTTAATAGTGCACATACCCATATTCATAGACTTAACTGTGTTTGTGTGATTTATTGTGGATAAGAATGGCTTTCCTAGTGCTGCGCTTTGCGAAACTGTTGTCCTCGTATCTTTTATCACTGACTCGTTTTCCTGTTGAGAGACAATCCTCAACTTTAGCTCCTTCGTCCCATTGACAGTTTTCACCTCAACAAGTTCCACCCTACAGCCATTAGGGATTGTTACTTCCTCGGGAAGAGAAACCGTCACAGCTCTGTTGTGCTGAATGAGTCCGTTCAAAGGGGAAAAACGTTCTGCACCACCATTAGTAGCATTTGATACGTTAGTGATCTGTTTTTTTTCTCTTTGTTCATCTTTACCCAGCCTGGCTACAGATGAGCTCAGGGCAGGTACTTTCACCCGGACAGTCGGTCGAAGCGATGATGGATCAGCAGTGGTAAAACTTGATAAGGCACTGGAGGAAGGAACGTGTGGATTTTTTATCATGCCAGGCTTAGCAGGTCCTTGACTCAAGCTTTTAGTATGTAAACGCTCAATGTGCTTCACAAGGCACAGCCTCCTCATGTAGCCCTGTCCACAGTGAGGGCAGGTAAACGGAAACTTTGAATTGTGTTCCTTCAGGTGAGCATTTAACTCTGCCTCACTGAACGAGACTTTGTTGCAGTAAAAACAGTAAAATCTCATCCCCTTGTGCTCCAACACATGCTTCTTGAGCTCTGCAGCATCTGTAGTAGAAAATCCACATTTCTGACAACACTTCACGTTTGAAGAGCTCAAAACACGATCCAAGAGAGGGTTGGGGTTTCCGCTATCTGCAGACGACAGCATACTGTGATAGGTGACAGGAATCATGTTGAGCCGGTCATCTAGCAGCCATCAATTCTGCAATCAAACAGAGGAGTCAGAGGAGTCAGAGAAGAAGCAATCTTGATCTGATTGTGAGATGTGAGAACATATGAAGATATGCACATACTAATGCTGTCATTCAGATAAGGCCCATGCAGCCCCTCCCCCGTCACAGGCAGCTTCTTTTTTTTTTACAGCCCGCAGTCGTTTGATTTTCAGGTAACGCAAAGCAAGAAAAACACAAAAGCGGTTCACTGAATTAAATGCAGTTTTCTCAATTGCTTCTTTTCCTGTTTTCCTTTGAACACTAAACAGGCCCACAACAAGGGGGGTTACAAAGACGACGATCCGCCTCTTTACTGTTTATTTTCTCTTCAGAGTCCAATCATACATACATACCTTAAAGGGGTGTTCTGTTTTCCTCTGTTATATGTTTTAAATGGGTAAATCCTTCCTGTGGGGTTGATATTAAAGCCTGTCAACGCGACCAACCAAGCTGCTTTGCTTTAGCTTTAGCTGTGGCTAAAATAACTCAGAACCGGAAACGGGTCAAGCTGTCCTTCAGAGTAAGAGCATGGAATACAAATAATAAATGGGCAGTAATCTCACCCCCAAAAAATGTGCCACCTAGATGTTGTGTTTGTTGTGTTTACGTATTTTTGTAGCAATTGTTCTCACATATTGCAATATTTTCTCCTTAAACTGAATTATCTTCTTATATACCTTTCATTAGAAATACCATAAGCAATAAACTTTATAAAAAAATATATATATCCTTTAACCTCTGACCAATACATTTTTAACTGTATTTTGATATTCTTATTTTATTTCATGTTTTTTTTTTGTATTACTCAATTTGTTCTGGATATGCTTATACCAGTTACCTTTTTTTGTATTTTATCACTTTAAAAATGTACCTGTTTTTTGTATCCTGTTGTTTGCACATTATGTTAATTTGCTTACCGTTTTGTCTTGCACCTGAAACAAGCAAAGAAACATGTATTTCTTTTCATAACCAAAATCAGAATCGGTTTTAATAACCAAGTAGGTTTACACATAGGAGGAATTTGCTTTAAGTGGTGCATACATAGACACAGAAAGAAAAATACGTAAACAAAAAAAGAGTACAATTATAAGAGCTATCAAAAATAATGATAATAATACACAAAATATAATTATGGAGCAAAATATAATAAAGTATGACAATGTGCTATATTCAAAGTGGAGTTATGCTGATTTTAAAAAAGTAGCATGGAGCAGAAATGTGCAACATGTTGTGCAGGATTTGCAATTTAATTCACAATGTATGTGCTGTACTGCACTGTATATAGATGGATGAGACGAAATAGTTTATTTTATCTTGTCTTGTTCTCTTAATATAATCTTTATTGCCGACCTCGGGGAAAGTGTGTTTTTGGCCAAGTCTTATTTTGAATATTTTGACCGGAAGTTTACGTTTCTATTTTGTTTCCTTTTACAATTGGCACTCAGGCAGGGTGCAGTGTAAATGCTATTCTTGAAGGAATACTACGCAAACCCCCTTTAAATCCTGGGATTATTTACGACCGTTTCTAAATCTGCTACCGAAAAAAAAACAACCGCAATTTAAAGTTTGATTGGCAGCTTCGTTATACACACCCTAAAGGACGACAGCTTTGCAGTTTCTAGGCTACTGAATGGGCACATTGTTTTAGAGACCGACGAGAGGTCGTGTCGTCGAGTATTTTGGAGTGAACCCAGTGACACAGGAAGTGTTTTGCAGCTTTTATATTAACCTCCATGAAGTCACACCACAGGTTTACGCCGGATGACAACAACCACACGTTATGGAGACTTCTCATTAAAATGCACTAAAAACCGAGAAAAACATGCTGTTTAGAAGAATCTGCAGGCTGATTCCTAATGTGTCAGTGCACATGGCATTACCAAGGTGAGCCATGCAGTATCTAGGATACATATTCACTGTTTATATTCAATCACAATATGTCATGACTCTTTCTTGACTACCTTATTCTTGTTGCAGATTTCTCAGATTTCTCCTGCTTTTGTATACCTGGTACTGTAGCTCATGTGATGATCATGACTATTGTGAATACACTTTCTGGGATTTGCACACCATTGTTGCAATTCATAATGACACAGCAGAGGCATTGACCCTCCCATTCTCCTGTTGGAGCACACTGCCGCCAGCTTCCTGGTTATGGCAATTTTAATCCAGCTAACCCGGTGTATACGAGCTTCCTGCTGCTCTGTCCCCAAAAAGCAACTTCTCTCGCCTTTTCTTCGCAGACAAGGAGCTAACATCCGCCGCAGCATGGCCTCAAACTCGGCGGAGACGACCCGGTTCGACCTTCTGGTGATCGGCGGCGGGTCCGGAGGTCTAGCCGGGGCTCGGAGAGCGTCAGAGCTCGGAGCATCCACCGCGGTTATCGAGAGCCACAAACTCGGAGGTACCTGCGTGAGTAAAAAAACAACACTGTTATTCATCCCGACTAGAGTCACTGTCTGTGCTGTCACTCTGCAGCTTTCATACACACATGCTGGTTGCTAGGTTCACTGCGAAGCCTCCGGACTCCTTTTGTGGAAGTGTTTTGTGTGTGTAACAAACATTGTAGCCCTGACATACTAAAGCTAACAACCAATGTATAAAGAAGCAGAGAGAAAGTCTTAACAGTTAAATGCAAATGGGTTGATCCTGATCACCCCTCATAGATTCCTTCATTGAATAGACCTCTTGTGCAAAAGGGGTTCAATATGAGGAAGTTGACGTCAAATATACTAGTTATTGTTGGAAAACGTTTGATTTGGAAAGTATTTCATATTTGGGATGATGTGAAAATAATATGGCAGGATACGGTGGTGTATTGCTATCACACTAAAAAAAAAAATAAGGCTCAGTATCAAGTAATTACGTGAAAGTTTCTTGTTATAACAAGATCTTTTTCACGTTTAAACAAGATAAGTATCACGTTATTACATGAAATTATCACGTTATTTCATGATAATTATATTTTCACGTTATAACGTGAAAATATCATATCACGTTATAACGTGAAATTATCACGTTATTTCAAGATATGATATTTTCACGTTTTTACAAGATATGCAACTATCACGTTATTCTGAGATAAGAAATCCACCAAGTCTGACTGGGCTTTCCTCCTGAACAACCCCAAGAACTTCAGTCGCCTCCTTAGCGTTGGCATGCTTATTATAATTCCGTCCATCCTAAGAAATGCCAATATCTCCCAGTGTCTCAGGCCAAGTAGGAAATAAAAGCATATATTATCAGAAACATCCATCTCGGGCAATTCGGTTGCGCGTCGGGCCGTTTTACTTCCTTTATAGGCTATTTCTTTGAAGCCAACGCTGTTTCGTCCATGTCATTATCTTGAAATAACATGATATTATCACGTTATAACGTGAAATTATCACGTTATAACGTGATAATTTCACGTTATAACGTGAAATTATCACGTTATAACGTGAAAATAATTATCACGTTATAACGTGATATTTATATTTTCACGTTATAACGTGAAAATATAATTATCATGAAATAACGTGATAATTTCATGTAATAACGTGATACTTATCTTGTTTAAACGTGAAAAAGATCTTGTTATAACAAGAAACTTTCACGTAATTACTTGATACTGAGCCTTATTTTTTTTTTTAGTGTGATAGCAATACACCACCGTACCACCGTAGCAGGATGATCCTGGTCAAAATAATTGCAATTTGTGATGTCCAACCATGTTGGATCCCAGAGAACAAATATTTTTCTGTAAATAGCCTTGTTATCCAACAATCTTAAATGAGGTCACATAAGGTCATAAAGTACAAATTACCTTTTGAAAAGTAGGAATATTGTCACCTTTTTTTAACATGATAATTCCTGTTTTTTTTAATTTGTAATCATTTTTTCTTTAACATGACAGGAAGATATAAAGCTTTTAAGTAATTCATGTCAGGATTATTATTATATGGTTATCCCCAAAATGGAAATTGAACACCGTTAACTTGTTGTGATCTGTTATTGAAATCCTATATTGTCCAATCCCTAATATTACATATTGTGTTCATCCACTACTTTAGCTTTTTAGTTTATCTAAAACATAGATAGTTAATGACACATATGTATCACTGCAGTAGGATGTGTCATTACCACTAAAACCACTTCCTGATTGCATAAAGACAAAACAGTTGGTCTGAGTAATTTCACATTTTGCTAATAAATGGGTAAAAAAAACTAATGTTAGGTAGTTGTATTTCTTAATAAAACCACATAGCAAGGAATTATTAAGCAATAATAAATACAGCCAAATCCAATTTATGAGTAGCCTCCTTTATAGTTTTTAATAGCTATCAAGTTTATATTTATTGATTTCCAGTGATATTGTATTATGATGATATTGTTATATTGTGTTATTTTATAGTTCAAAAAGTTACTCAGTGAAGGGTTAACTCTTGAGTGTAGCCCATCGACTGTATGGTTTAGCCTGCATTAACATTTTCATTCAAACTACCACACCTATTGCGGCCTTTGCAGTGTTTACTTTTTAGCATAAAATACTTGGAAGTTATTTCCTCAAGTTAACAATGAACTCATTTGCACTGCTTAAATGTTTTTCAGGTCAATGTTGGCTGTGTCCCTAAGAAGGTACTCTTTTCTTTTCAATTGTGTTGTTATGTGCTGAGTTTACCTTAGAAACATGATCATTTTGACTCATTATTCACTCAATGTCTTATCTAGTGACTTAACCTGTCTTCACAGGTTATGTGGAACGCAGCCGTTCATGCTGAGTATCTCCACGATCACGGTGACTACGGCTTTGACGTTGGAAATGTCCGTTTCAGTTGGGAGTAAGTTTTCAGTATCTACTGGTGTCTTTTTTCGCTTTGTGCAACAACAATGAGCTCTTAGGAAACCTGTCCCTGTTGTTCCTGGAACAGAGAGGTGTCCATTTCATTGCACAACTTCTGTCTTTTGTTGCTTCACTTTGGCCCACTTCTCTATCTTTGCTAACAACACAGTTAAGTCAAGGTGAGAGTTAATGATAAGCCTCTGGAAGCCTCATTCAGTCAATGGTTCTCAACTTGGAAGTTGTGAGATAATTTCTACCAGACGTTTGTGGATAAAAAATGAAAATATTTAAAAATATAAAGTAACATATCTTGAAATTGTCATCGCTTCTTAAAATCAGCTGCTGTCTAGAGAAAATTATGAGTTAGACAGAGTCCTTTCAGATCTTTTTTAATGCGTGCACTCATGGCAACTCCTCCTGATGTGAGACAGACTCTTACAGGAAAACATCAAAGATCATTTACATGTCACACAACAACACTTAGGCCCCGGTAGTCGCCCTATCACAAAAGACCCAGACACTGATCAGATGCCCCTCTATACAGGATGTCATAAAAGCCCCCATGCAACTTGTTAATCTTCCTCCCTCTCTTTCTGCCGTCATAAAACCCCTGGGAACACAGACGAAAAGTTCTTCTTATAGATAAGGATTTATAATACTTCCAGGATACCACTTTGTTAAAAGTTACATTTCATTAGGATGACACTTTATTAAAGCTCTAAAACCATAAAGTTGCTATAGCAAAATGAAAATGACTTTATACTGCATCACATATACAGTTAATGAAATGTGTGCTTAAATGGCTCAAATTAATCATATGTCAAATTGTAACTTTTGAAGTTCAGGATCAATTATGTTAGATAGTTGTTTTCATAAAATGTAGATTTCATGAACACAAATTATTTAGTTTAAAGAAGTATGTTAGGTTTACACATGTTTATGCAGGAAATGCTTTAGCTACAGACTTGTGAGTTGGTCGTTGCCGGAATAAATTCCTGCATAAAGCAGGCAATTCTGGTTAGCAGTTTTGTTTGTTTAAGATTACAAAAGGAAAGTATGGACAAAGTTCAACACTAAGGGTTTTATTCTTTAAGTTTTTCATCTGATCTGACCACTGAATATAATTTGTTGTACTTTTCTAGAATAGTTAACTGCCAGTGTTTGTGTTATAATTTAAATTTATGATTTTGAGGGAAGTGAGTTGCATTTGAAGGCAAGCATTTCTAGAGTAAATATGGGTTAAAAAACGAAAAACAAACATCTCATCTTTCATCATTTCCTGTGTTTTCAGAGCTCTCAAAACCAAACGGGATGCTTATGTCAGTCACCTCAATCGAATTTATCGTAACAATCTTGACAAAGTAAGTTTTTTCATGTCTCTGTTTTTTCCCTATTTAAATACGAAGATTTTTGGCTGTAAAATAGTTTTACTGAATTAAGTATTCATTTAATTTCTTTCCAAAAAAGGATAGTAAGACATAATTACTGTTAGAACAATTATGACATCTGCTCCACTTCAGGCTAAAATCCAAACCATTCAAGGTCATGCCAGGTTTACAAATGATCCTGAGCCAACGGTGGAGGTGAATGGAAGAAAATACACAGCTCCTCACATCCTCATCGCCACCGGAGGGCAGCCTACCATGATAAGTGAGGATGAAGTTCCAGGTAAGACATACTGTATCGAGATTTTTACTTACTGATTTTTATGGATTGTACTATTGAACATGTGTTTACTGATCATTTCAGGAGGGAATCTGGGCATTACCAGTGATGGCTTTTTTGAAATTGAAACTCTGCCAAAGTGAGCTATTTTTATTATCTCTTCTGTGTTTTATATAATGTGTAAAATGTGTGCCTATAATAACACATTTTGTTTCCCTGACAGGCGCAGTGTGATTGTGGGTGCAGGTTATATTGCAGTGGAGATGGCAGGCATCCTTTCCACCCTGGGGTCCAAAACGTCCCTCGTTATTCGACAGACGGGAGTAAGAAACCCATATAATCACAACTCAATATTAAATAATGTTATTCAAAGCTAGCCATGCAATAACAAAAACACATCTAATTTTCGGTCTGTAGGTTTTGAGGAACTTCGACAGCTTCATAAGCGCAAACTGCACCAAAGAACTGCAAAACTCTGGTGTGGATTTGTGGAAAAACTCTCAGGTGAAGTCTGTGCGTAAAACAGAGCAGGGACTGGAAGTGATGATCGCCACCAAAGACCCGGAGAAGAAGAACGACGAGGAAAAAATCAGCACCATCCAGGAAGTAGACTGCCTTCTCTGGGCCATCGGCAGGCAGCCCAACACTCATGGACTGAACATCGACCAGATGGTAACAGTCTGCTCATAATGTTTACAGTGAACTGGATACTGAAATGTGCAGAGGGAATTACAAAAAAAACCAAAAAGCATAACATTTACTAAGATGTGTGAAGAAGGAATGAGCTGTTGGTTAGACAAACAAAATCATGTATCCTATGCATTATTGATGTTTACTGCTGGGAAGAGTGCATAACCCATGCACTAAACAACAATAAAGTAGTATCAGTTTATTTAGCACAAATGAATACAGTTTTTCCTTGTTTACCCAGTGCTTGGTTTTCATTGTAGATTAAAGCAACACTGCAGATAGTTTTGAATGATTTGTTCTCTTTACACACGGGAAAATAGCTAAATCCAACTGCACACAATTTTTGATAGAAGGTTTATGATGAGATTACCTAAAATGAGCCCAAAGTAGACCTGGCATGGGATCATCTTTAATCAACAATTAGGGATAATCCAGGAACCAGACTACACAACAGTCTTTGTTATGTTGATTGTTAAAGGTGATGGGTTATTCCTTTTTAGCTCAGGGTTAATAGGCATGCTAATAAGAGATTAAAGGTTAGTTAAGCCTTTCCTTCTACCAAGTACCAAAGTAATGTATGGAAGTGGGCTATAAGGTTTTCTATTGAAGGGAAAGCTTCTTTTTTATTGTCTAATACTATAGGAATCACTAATGTGTTTGTAGACAGCAATTGACTAAAGAAGGTATAAAGGAAAAGTGATGTGACCTGTCGTTGTCTTAGTTCATGCCCTGTTTGCATAGGCAAATCTTTTTTTAGTGCGAGTACTTGGCTGCCGGTGCTCTGTTTTTTCCTGGTTTACATATAATGCTCCAAGTTTCCACAGAAAGATGAGTCACTGTAAACAGTAAACAACTCTTGATAGTATGAAAGAGATCAGAAATGAGCAAAAAGGAAATGAAAGCTTTTATATAAGATAGAAACTCATTCTAAAAATAACCTATATCTAGGTTTCACTTTTCTATACTTAAATCCACATATATATAAAAGGCTACAAGAATAAGAAATGTCTCTTTGCTATTGAATATGACAAAACCATAAACAACGTCCTTTCAAAAAAAATGTTCTTGTTGAATAACCTTTATTCCTTCATGCATTAACATACATGAAGGAATAAAGCTTTAAGATGTATGGATTGGTGAAAAACATGATCATAATTGCTCATAATTATAGAACAGTGTTTTCTGTCTGCAGGAGTTGGAGACGGATGAAAGAGGCCATATCGTTGTGGATGAGTTTCAGAACACCAGCCGGCCAGGGATCTACGCTGTGGGGGACGTTTGTGGGAAAGCTCTTCTCACACCTGGTATGAAGTTGCGCTGATAACTCAAATAATTTGGGTAGCTGAAAGGTTTTACTTGAACTTTTATACATAGTTTGATGTTATGTTTTGTGTTGGATCAGTTGCCATTGCTGCAGGCAGAAAGCTGGCACACAGACTATTTGAGGGCAAGAAGGACTCAAAGTTGGACTACTCGACTATCCCGACAGTGGTGTTCAGCCACCCACCCATCGGAACTGTGGGCCTCACAGAAGGTGAGCAGTAATTTCATCTTCAAAATAACTATAATAAATAATTAAATTGCCTGTATGTCCAGTTTTGCTGTCATCCTGTAAATTATTTTAGATTAAGTTAATGTACTATATATTTATCAAAGTTTTACTGAGTAGGACAATATTTAAAATGCTTTTTTGTTTTTGTTTTCACAGAGGAAGCTATTAAACTTAGAGGAAAGGAGAACATAAAGATCTACAAGACTTCTTTCACTCCGATGTATCACGCCGTCACGAGCAGGAAGAGTCAGTGCATCATGAAGCTGGTGTGTGAGGGCAAGGAGGAGAAGGTAGGTCTCATTATCTTATTTGAAGTGAGTAAAAACATGATCAAGGAATGCATCAAAATGGTTAGTGTGGGGTGTGTCTTGCCTTTTCTTTGACGGGAATATCCCTACTGCTCTTAAAATGTTGAAACCATCATTTTTATCCACCTTATGCTGTATAATCCACGGGTGACGTCAAAATATTCATACCCAGTCAAAAGGCATTCTGGTAAATGTAGGAAGTAAGTCTTATAAAGCACATGACAAGCAAACAAGGAGATTTAGGAAAAGGGATATTGTTTTAAGTTGGGAATTAAAAGGTTTATATCAGCTGTAGATGGCACTGAGCAGTGAGTTTCAAATAGTTAGTTTTAATTCCCTTACATAACCTTAATGTTTCTTTATTTTGAGTGTTGTACCTAAACCCTGACAGTTGCGTGGTCGAAGACTGAATTGTGTCTTTTCCCCAGGTGGTCGGCCTGCACATGCAGGGGCTGGGCTGTGATGAGATGCTGCAGGGATTCTCTGTGGCCATCAAGATGGGCGCTACCAAAGCAGACTTTGACAAGACTGTCGCAATTCACCCCACCTCGTCTGAGGAGTTTGTCACGATGCGTTAGTGCGAACATAACCTCCCTTCTTGCTTCCCTATACGACCAGCAACCCAGACAATCATACCAGGACGGAGTTGCTCCTCTGTACCACTCTTGCATCAGCTTTACGACTTGCTTTCTAAAACGTTATACTTCCATTTTCACTCATTTATCTGACCTTACTTGTGCGCAGTGTTTTATCTTTTCTAATTTTCACATTATGGCCTTCTTAAACTGTACTGTGGGTCTTGGTTTTTGATTGAATACTCCAGATTCCATTTTGATGATTGTGATATGGAAGTGATGGATCTGCAGGTATTGTTGTCAGGTGATTGCATGGGAAAACTAACTAAAAAAAGACCTCTCTCCTAGTGTATGTGTTGGATTTGTCAAGTAATTTGTCAGATGAATATTGCAACACTGCTGCTCCTTAAGGCACCTACCTACTACCAATGCAAGGTCACAACGTATCTACTGTACTGTTGTAAACAAAGACTGAATAAACACGCAGAGTTTTTTTTTTCTTAACTGTTGAGATTCCTTTCTTTATATTCGGTGACTAAGACTTGTTTTGTTATTTCAATGCTGTGTTGCCAACACCCTTTCCTACCAATGCCCTTCCCTATTTAGGTTTACAACTGACATGGCAATGAAAACTTACATCTCATATTTGGACACAGTGATCTTTTTTTATTTTATTTTTTAAAGTCAGAGGTTTGATATGTTTGCATTTAAAACAACTACATTACCATTTAACCACTAAAGAAAGCAGGATAATATCCCGGTTTGTTGATGTTTTATCATGTACCCATAGTGTGCAATTGTAAATCAGTTACCTAAATAGTAAGAAACTAGTTCAGGTTGAACAAAAAAAAGTAGATAAAGTTAAGCCATTTCAATGTTAGGCTTATAATTTTAAAAATGCTGAGTAATGGGCTAGAATAAATTGTGTTCATACATATACATACAAAGTAAGCATGGGCTCTTTGGACATTTTATATGTATTCGCTGAACAAAAAAATAAAAGTTCTATATGGATTTGGAGCTCAGCCAATGATTCAAGGATTTCTACATTTATTATATCACAAACAGTTGCCCTTAACAGTTTTTTCGTTTGTGCAGCATACGTCACCATTTTTCTAAATTGACTTGTTCCCAATTCTGAAGTAAAATTGTTAAAGGATACATTTCATTCACGCTTTAAATATATTTGTAGATGATAAGTAGGGGGGACCAGGGACGTGAACATTAGATGACCTTGTTTGTACAGCGGTATACAGACTATCGCGATACTAGTAGACGTAACCCTAAACGGATTACGCTCTCACGAGAAGACAACGGGACTGGGCTCGTCACAGGTCACGTGTGTGTGTTTGTAGCACTTACCTTACGTCCATAGCGGCGTATCATCAGTTTGACCATACATTCTCAAAATGGATACAGAACATGCAGAACAAACTTCGCAATAAAAAGGTATTGGCACTTCATTTGAATGACCTCTTCCTAAAATACTCGTCATTAAGTTCAGTTGTTTTTGAGTAAATAAAATGTTACACGGCACTTATGGTGGGTAACAGTGTTAGCTTAGCATGCTAGCTGGTTAGGTTAGCCAAGTTGTTGGCTCTGTAACCGCCGGGGTTGGTGGCGCTGCAACTGCGTTCCTGTTAGCCGGCCGGCAATGGCAATATTTGATGAGCAAACTGACTATTACTGACAAACAGAAACCAATGCCAGCTGTGTAAATAGTTTAGTTTGTTGGTAGATATGTTAACCGTACTGCTTGATCAGATTGTCAGGTGCTGACATGTCTCCATGGCGTTAATCTGTTTGAACTGGGTTAAGTTGACATGCTAACCTAACGGAGACCGGGCTATCCTCTTCTCTGCACAGCAAGTTCCAGCACTTCGGTACCTTGCCCCGCTACAGCGAGGATGTTCCCTAGCCTGGCCCACCGACCATGGCATGCCTTCTGCAGGGCGTCCATGCAGCACAGGGTGCCCCTGTCGCAACGCTCCCCGAGGCTCCCTCAGCTGTGCTACGGTGAGTACACTTGTACTTTTATCTATCCGGAGATTAATATCTATTTTATTTCAAGAGATATCGGAGAACAAGACATATACTACATAAAGTAGTACGTACATAGGGGATATCAAAGAATAAGCAGTTGCTGGACTTTGTACTGTTCGTAGATATTAATGATCTGAGAGATGTGAGGTAGTTTGGAAGATTCATCAGTAGGCTGTAAATCACATGCATCTTCACAGCACATTATTATATCCAAACAGTGGTCAACAATATATAATCTCAAAGTCTGCAACAATTTCTGTTTTGAGATTAGTTAGGGGACTACTGTCTATATGGGAAGATATTATATGCCATTTTAACACATTTACATTTGTATCTACTCTCAAAAGCAACTCAAATATGATTTCACAATTGTATAACTAGGCTTTTACAGACATGGTAAGAATGACAAAATATTAGGAATAAAAGTAGACGTCCTATTGTTAACTAGTGCCACATTAGCCATGTTTAAGTGCAAATGTTTTTTAGGTGGACACATACTTGCTATAGGTATTTGTAACTAAATATACAGTATATCTCGAAATCAATATGTATTGATGTTTGTATTCATGATACTGGAAAGTTGGTCCTTGAATTGATACAGATCCATGAATTACACCCTTATTAAATAGTAACGCTTTAAAAAATAACATTAGATGGATGTTTCTTCTGGACTGTATCAGAGTGATATTAGAGGTTAGCCGAAGCATAATGTACTTTATGGCTCTTACTGCTCTGCTTTCTTTTGAACCATAGTTTAATATGCATTGCACTGAATCAAACAAACTGTTGTCACACAATCTGTTGGCAGGTTGGCAGAGTGCTGGCATACACAACATGTGGTTCGGCCTTCCAGACTGCCGTGTTGCTTCTCTAGGGCTGGGAAAGGTGCAGTACTACTCTACCTCTGGCAACAGTAAAGATGATCCCCCAAAACCTGCGCCAGGTGATGCTCCGTCAGCACAGCAGGTCCTGTCTGCTGCTTCCATCCCAGTTTCAACAGGTGAATAACTTTCAAGATATAACAGCGGTGTTTAGATGTTGGATGTCTGTCAATGGTTGGCCTTGGTGTCATTGCGTTGTGTACACTAGCTTTTAATACTTTCTATAAAAGCACCAGACTCAGTAGTTTCTTACTCTTTTTTTTTTACACTGATATGCTCAGATATTTCTCCAAACCTTTTTGTAGGAAAGATGAACCTCCTTCTGTGGTGGAAAAGTGACTGAATTTACCCTCTGCAAATAAGAAAACAATTGAACTTACACTTAATACATGCCATATTTATTTTTGGGTAATATTGGACGTTTTTAAAATTTCTGGCCAATATAACGCCTTTATCTGCTGTTACCAATCCCATGCCAATATCATTGTGCATCCCTGTCCCCTTTTTAAACTACTCAAAAGCAGTTGTCAGCTTGCCCTGTCAACACAAGGACATAAAAGATTTTGAGATGTTTAGAAAAGTCTATTGTAAGAGTTTCTCACTGGTTAACGTCTTTGGTTACATTAAAAACCTTTCTTTCACAGAGTCAACACCTCAGGGGCTGACGAAGGCTGAGACAATTCAGGTGAAAGGTAATGAACAACCTCTGTGCATGTTTGACATTAAACTGACCTGCTGCCTTACACTATATTTAGCTTTTATTGTTATTATCTTCGTAACGTGTGTGTCGTTTGGTGGCTTGGTCAAGATTAAAGGCAAATGAATGCAGATTAAACTCTTCATATTTTCCCTCTGTTGTCACATGCAGTTCGGGCAGTCCTGAAGAAAAGGGAATATGGAGCCAAGTACACAATGAACAACTTCATCACAGCCGTCAGAGCCATGAATGAGTTCTGCCTCAAACCAAGGTACCTCCTGTTCCTCAAACTAACTGCATTTCCTGTAGAATACACAGCAATACTGATCTGTCACCGTGACACATTTGAATTATCAGTATTAAAAGGGGCTAAAACAGTCAGTAATTGATCCTTAAGTTTTTTGACAGAATAAAAGTTCAATTATTCTTTTAATCAATTAATATTTTTAACATTTTTCAAGCAATTTCTAATGAAAAAAAAAAAGGGTTCTGAGTCCAGCCCCTTAAATGAGATTATTTGCAGGTTTGGTCAGACAAAAATAAGATCTAAAAATGCCTAATTTTGTCTATAAAAAGTTATTTTAAATCGCTTAATTTCACCAAAAGTCTGCAGATTCTCGATACTGGACGAAATGATTTGGTGCAGCCCTAGTATTAAAGCAGCGTGCTCACTCGTACCTGGATGGATCGGGATGCACTGTGAGAATCACCTTCTTTGATTTCTCTATTGCATTCAACACGATCCAGCCACGGCTTCTGAGTGACAAGCTGCAGGCTATGAGGGTAGACGCGTCCACCATCTCCTGGATTACCAACTACCTCACAGACAGGCCACAGTATGTCCGGCTGGGCAGTGTACTGTCTGATGTGGTGGTTGGTAGTACAGGAGCTCCTCAGGGGACTGTGCTGTCTCTTTTCCTGTTCACCTTATACACCACTGACTTTCAATACAACTCAGAGTCATGCCACCTGCTGACATTTTCGGATGACTCTGCAGTGGTAGGGTGTATAAGGGATGGACGGGAGGAGGAGTACAGGATTGGAGGATTTTGTGGAGTGGACGGGGGAAAATCATCTGCTCCTGAATGTGGCCAAGACCAGAGAGATGGTCATTGACTTCAGGAAGAAGAGGACGTCTTCACTGCCCCTGTGCATTCTGGGTGAGGATGTGGCTGTGGTGGAGGATTACAAGTACCTTGGAGTGCACCTCGACAATGGACTGAACTGGAGAGCCAACACTGACGCTGTTTACAAGAAAGGGATGAGCCGACTCTATTTCATGAGGAAGCTGAGATCCTTTAACATGTGCAGCAAGATGTTGGAGATTTTCTACCAGTCTGTTGTTGCCAGTGCACTCTTCTTTGCTGCCGTCTGCTGGGGGGGCAGCATCAGAGCTGGTGACACCAGCAGAATCAATAAACAGATCAGGAAAGCTAGTTCGGTCATCGGCATAAAACTGGACCCTTTTGAGGCTGTGGTGGAGAGGAGGACCCTGAACAAACTGTTGTCCATCATGGATAACCCCACCCACCCTCTCCACCTGCAGCTGGACAGACAGCAGAGCTCCTTCTCTCACAGACTGCTCCAGCGCCGCTGTCACAAGGACAGGTACAGGAGAACATTCCTGCCCACTGCAATAACTGTACAATGATTCCCCTCTGGCTGGCAGACAACTCACTGCTCCATAGCCTCTCTGTAAACTGGACTTAACATGCACTCCTTCACATTTAATATTGTACATTTACACTATGTTATTGTTGTTATTATTATTATTGCCTTTTTGTACATTTGTTTATTTCATTTTCATTCATTTTTATTTTAACTTTATTTTTTTGAGTTCTAATTATGTGTATTTGTTTTGCTTCTCTTTGTATTTTGCTGTTGCAACGCAAAAATGTCCCTGTTTGGGATAAATGAAGTACTTCTGATTCTGAAATGCTCATCTGGTCAGTTCAACCATGTTCAATACTAGCTGAGATGCTGGCAGACACACATTCCTTTGAGTTAATAAGCAGGCTTGCTGTTGTGGTTAGCTGATTTAAGACTGCCTAACGTCATTTAACTCAGGTCCTTCTAAATCTTTTTCTCCCCTCCTCCCCCTTCTATGTTGACAGTGATCTGGAACAGCTCCGGAAGATCAGAAGACGCAGCCCCCATGACGACACCGAGGCTTTCACTGTGTTTCTGCGCTCAGACGTGGAGGCCAAGTTAGTACTAAGCACTTCTGAAATATAAAGAATACAAACACCAGATCACTTTAACAAATCCTTGCACGGTCATTTGCATTCAAAGGTTCTCTATGACTTTTGTTGATGCATTTATTTCTCTCTGTTTCTCCCTGTTAGAGCTCTGGAGGTGTGGGGGAGCCATGAAGCTCTAGCCCGAGAGAAAAATCTCAGGAAAGAAGTGGAGAGAGAGTACCAAGAGAGTAGGTGTTTGGTTTTGCTGGCATCATGTCTTTGGAAATGTATTAATGATTTTGTAAGCAGAAGTTCAACATTTTCTTTCCGGCAGAGAGTTTGATGAGAAGATCGAAACCACTTTCTCGTTCTATACAGCAGTTTACCTTAGCTTAGCACAAAGACTGAAAAACAAGGGGTAAATACTTGGTCTGAGTTCACTAAATTTAACTAAATATAATCAAACAAGCACATCTCTTTTTTTACAATTTAAAAGTAATATCTCCTTCAAACTTCCAAATCAAAACCCAGTGAAATAATAAAATAATTCTACAGTTTACTCTGGGGTTATGTGCTGAACTATTTCTTGGCCCTGACCCTTTTCTAGGCATTCTGCTCCATCAAGCTGCTGTGCGTGGCCAGGAATTAGTCCGACATAAAACCTTCAATAAAATAAAGAATTGTATTTACCATTTGGTTTGATGTACTGAATAATTAAATTGGGTATAACATGATAATTAGGCACATGCTATTATAGACAGAGCCAAGCTAACTGTGTTCCCCTGTTTCTAGTCTTTATGCTCAGCTAAACTAAGGGGCTACTGGCTGTCGCCCTATACTGTACAATAAAAAGTGCTGTTTATTTTCCCTCTTACTTGCTGCCAGAAAGCAAATAAGCGTGTTTCCCAAACTGTTGAACCATTTCTGTAATGTTAAAACAAAGCTCAATATGGAGAATGTGTCCATATTTGTATAACCTGATTGTTTTAATACTGTTGTTAAGATTTCGATGTATGAATTATTGGACATAATTGGCTAATTTGTGTCTCTTATTGCTGACAACAAGCAGATATTTTTCGGAATCAGCAGCTGTTGAAGGAATACAAAGACTTTTGGGGAAACACTAAGGTGAGCGCTTTTCTTTTGACAATATAATAAATTCTCCACATAGTGTTTTATATGTGAAAGATAAAGTGATGTCATCGTGTCTATTGATATAATATACTCTGCTAGCTTTGTTTAATCACGTGTATTCCCACAGTATCTTTCATGACATAACATAAACTGCAAAAGTGTTTCAGTATTCCGAGTTATGTGTATATAAACTATTTATATTATATAAATATATATTATTAATGATTGTTGCCTAATGTCCCTTTTTCTTTTTCTTTGTTCAACAAAGCCTCGATCAGGACCGAGGGCGCATTTCCTACAAGGACCAGGAAAGGTAGTCATGGTGGCTATTTGCATGTAAGTTCAAATACCCTCACCCTGAACTACGTGACTTTATACACTAAGTGGGGATATTGCATAATGGCTTTAATACACATGAATATCCTCTACTGAACAGGTTGGACACTTGCTAGCAAAGATTTAAGAGTATGAAATCTTGTATGAGGCCCTGCGTGGGACCTTCTCTCACATGAGATTTTGTGGCCAATTGAATTAGGATGATTGTGTTAGAGGACATGTGCAGTCACATGAACAGCAGCACGTTTCCTTCACTTATGTGCACAAGGAAGCACGGGACTCGTGAGTTAAGAGTCGAGCAGAGGTCCAGATTGTGTTTAAATACCGTGATTCAGGAGCCTCAAAACAGAAACATTTGAACTCACTCAACTACTCAAAATAGTTTAGTAATGGAAATTTAATCTAGCCAATAAATCTATAGACGACTTCAGTGAGAACCAGGGCTGTGCTAAATAAACCTTTCATTGCCCTTGGTGTGCTTCATCTACTCTTTTTTTCTCTCTCTGCAGCAATGGGTTGAACTTCATCTTCAAACTCCTGGCTTGGGTTTACACCGGATCAGCCAGCATGTTCTCAGAAGCCATCCACTCTCTGGCCGACACCTGCAACCAGGCTCTGCTCGCCCTGGGGATCAGCCAGTCTGTCCGCAACCCAGATGCAGGGCACCCGTAAGTACCTTACTATACTTTAAAAAAAAAAACGGATCAGTATGACACCAAAGAGTCAAAATAAAGGTCCAAGTTTGCGGATTTAGAATTAAGTGTACCTCAATCTATTGAAGAACCATCCCTCCTTTTGTTGACCCTCCGTCTTTTCCAGGTACGGCTTCTCCAACATGCGCTACATTGCCTCCCTGATCAGCGGGGTGGGCATCTTCATGATGGGAGCGGGCCTCTCCTGGTACCATGGCATCATGGGCCTGCTGCACCCACAGCCCATACAGTCTTTGTTATGGGTGAGTGTCTGTTGTGTTGTCTGTAATACAGGATACATGAAGCATGATTGTTATGACCTGGCTCAAAAAAGGCCACCACAAAGGAGAGACACACCATGTCAATGGTCACAAAAGATATTTTTATTAAAGTAAGTCAAATTAAAGAAGTGCACAAATAAGTAAAGGATGAGGTGTGGACGTCAGTGGTATCAGTAGTGTAAGTGCAGTGTGAGGGTTGCATGGACGTGTATGTGTGAGGGTGTTGAGATGTACAAAGTAGAACAACTAAAGTAACAGTATACCAAACCAAAACCTGGTGCCTGCAGGAAAGAGCAGAGAGGAGCAGAGAAGAGAGTTAGTGTGGCAGGGAGACTTTAAGTAGCTACAGGGCACCGGGGCCAGGTGCCCTGAGTTACTGCAATCAAAGTTAGACATCCCACAGCCACACCCTCTCCAGATAAACCCACAGGGGCATCACAATGATAATGACCCAACAAATGGTGTTTCTGTGTTACAGGCCTACTGTATTTTGGCCGGCTCTCTGGTGTCTGAAGGAGGTATTTTAATAAGCTTCTACATCATTGATGACAGTTTGACATAAAAAGATTCTGTACTCTAACATCTCTTTGTATTTTCTCCTTCCAGCCACGTTACTAGTGGCCATCAATGAGATAAAGAGGAGCGCCGGGATACATGGAGTATCTTTTTATGAATATGGTATGTAATACTCAAATATTTTTGCTATTAATTGTTGCATTGGACGCCATTTTCACATTATTGATCAGGGAGAGTATGATTTCTAACTGAACGCACATGATGCAAAAGTGTTAGCCTCAAACATAAGAATGGCTCATGGCTTTGTTTTGATCTGGTCAGATGAGAGGTCAGGCAAACAGCCAAGTCGATTCAACCTATATAGCCCAATATCACATCAACCCTTTCAACGGCTTTACGATATGTTCAGCATACATGACTTAACAGGCCTTACACCCATGCTTCAAACACGTTCCTAATATTATTAACAGAGAAAAAAGGGCATAAACCCTCAGGGAGAAGGGAGGAGGGGGAGTGAGACACACAACTTCCTCTCCACCATTATGAGGACAGGCTAATCAAACAAACAAAAGCAAAAGTCTTCTCACAGAGATAGGACACATAGAGGGAGCGAGAGAAGGTCCCAGGTGTCAATGAGTATTTTTTTGTGACTTCAGAGACAGTATCATTCAGGCAGAGTTAATTAGCACGTTATGAAGAAAAAACGCTCAGTCAGAAGAAACGAGGAAACAGACTTTTAACATCATTTCAATCAATGCCAGTCCCTGAAAGAATAAATCTGGCTGTTGAGGATATGGCTGATGTTGACTGTGTTGTTTGTGTGTGCAGTAATGCAGAGTCGAGACCCCAGCACTAATGTGGTGCTGCTGGAGGATGCTGCTGCTGTGTTAGGAGTCATCATGGCCGCCAGCTGCATGGGGCTCACCTCACTCACAGGTAGAAACATCGAGACATCTTTACTAAATTGATTATTAATTCATGCAAGAAAAATAGTCGTGAATAAACTTTTTCTCATGTTTCCTTACTGTGGTCGCTAACGTGGCAATGACCCAGATTTATTTAATGTTCACTCTTTTCGTTCTATATCTTCTCCCCTGTCCTCTGCAGGTAACCCTTACTACGACAGTCTGGGCTCTCTGGGTGTGGGCACCTTGCTGGGCACCGTCTCAGCCTTCCTCATCTACACAAACACAGAGGCTCTGCTGGGTCGCTCCATCCAGCCCGACCGTGTGCAGAAGCTTACCGAGTTCCTGGAGAACGACCCTGCAGTCAGGTCAGCGAACAGACACACTGCGGCGCTCACACTGATGTCGATGGACAACACTCAGGCTTAAAATAGATTTACTGGTGTTTACATGTAACCGTCTTTAGACCTGTGCACGGAGCAGATCAAAGTGATTCTGGGTAATGCCGCTTTCACAGCATGCGATTAACAAACTTCACTTTGAGACGTTAAACAGTGTGGTGTTAAATCTGCAGTATATGATTTTCTAATCCTCTAAAAGTACCAAGTAATGTTTTATTTTCCTTGACCATGTTAGAGAATGATTGTTTGTCTACCTACCAAACCTGAATATTTCCTGATATGCATATTTTCTTACGAGCAGGGCCATCCACGATGTGAAGGCCACTGATCTGGGGCTGAGCAAAGTCCGCTTCAAGGCTGAAGTTGACTTTGATGGCCGAGTGGTGACACGGTCTTATCTGGAAAAACAAGACATTGACATGATCCTTAATGTAAGTTGTTTATTATTTTTATACTTCCATTGAAATACATATGTTGAGTGTGAGTTTAAAACTTTAAATGTTGATCTCTACCTTTTTTATCACTGTTATTGCCTACTATTAATCAAAGGCAATGATCACGTCTTTGATGCCAACATCACATTAAGGAGTCTTTACAGAGTGAACAAAATGTATTTGTCTCCAAACTATACATTTTTATGTACCACTTTGACTGTTTGACCAAAAAAGGCCTCACAATGCAGCTTAGACGGTGACTTTTAACACATTTGTTCCCACAAACTGAATGGTGAATTCATAAATGACCCTCTTCAGTCCGGCTAAAGCAGTTCTAATTTTTTTGCAACAGGAATCTTGTCAAACCTGAACTTCACTCTTGAAATCATTTGCAAGACTTGAATATTCATATATAAAGCTTACCTTTTATCTCTATTTCCTTTCTTTCTGCAGGAAATTCAGCTGGTGAAGACCCCCGAGGAGCTGGAGAGCTTCATGCTGAAACACGGGGAGAACATCATTGACACCCTGGGAGCCGAGGTGGACCGCTTGGAGAAAGAACTCAAGGTACTATAATTATAAAAATGTTATCATAAAAAGAATAAATAAATAAAGGAACTCCTATTTTTACCATTTCAGCATGATATTCCTTTATGTATTGAACTGTATCTGCACAGCAAATACAATTAAGGATTTGCATGTAACCTGGCTTTGTTCCTCTGCAGCAACGTAACCCGGAGGTCCGTCATGTAGATTTGGAGATCCTATAATAGCTGGCGGGTGTTTGCTGAGGAACATCGTGCTGTAACAAGAAGAGGATAACTTGAAAGGAGGGTCCTGTCTGCCTTCACTATTTGCCTCCAATCCTGACCACCAAGAACAAACCTCCGTCTCTGTACAACTCAAGTCTTACTGTAGAACAGACCACAACCTTACCTGAGGACAGTGATTGGGACATTATTTTGCTTTCTTTGTGATGCTTGAACTTCCATTAGCTGAGAATTCATCCTGCCAGAGAGGCACCTTCACATCTGAGTGTGAGTGTTTCTGGCTGAGGACTAAGAACTGTCATTGGTCTCCTTGACTTTAAAGATACATTTAAAACTGTGTTGCAGTTCACATAATCTTCTGGTTGTTTGATTGAACTCACATTCCTGTGTGAATGTGTTTGGATTGTGGTTGAAAACAGAAAAGTATATCAAGGAACAGGACCAGTATCATTTACTAGACTTGAACTTCACTATGTTGTGACGCTTGAACTACAGTGCTAGTGTTTCCTTAATTAGTACAAAAGGAAATCTGAGATACATATTCAAACAAGATTTATTTAACCTCTAGACAATATTAGATGTCAATTTTCTTTTAATGTAAAAACTGCAGAACTGAAAACAGCACAGTGCCGCTGCAGGTTCTACAATGAAGAGAGTTTGTGATGACTAGATTGTATCTGCTATTACACCGAGGAACATACAAATTAAAAGGGGTGAGAAAGACTTCCTTTTATTATACGCTAGAGTGAATTGAAGTTAAATACAGTAGCACTTATTAAGCATTAGCTTTTGCAAACAAATAGAAAACAGGGTGTATCACTTCAAATCAATGTATTCCTGCAATATTATGAAGACAATTTGAGAGTCTGACTAACAAATGTATCAATTATCCATTTATTGGACATGATGATCTTTATATAATGTCAAATTGAACGTGTGAACATAGTTCCAAGCCAGGAAATGACATTAAAGGCAGTGGCACCTCTCTCTTACACTTCATTACTCTCTGCCAGCTCTTAACGTTGATGTTCTCATGAGGTCTGGCTGATCAGCAGGTGGCCATTAGTACTGCTCCAAAGATGAAGTGATGGAGGGATGCACAAGTGTAAATAAGATATCCATATTGAAAAATGATTGGGCCAGCCCCGTCTCAAACAGGTTTTTAATAATTCATAACGACACCCCGGTACAGTTTGTATCAAATGATCAAGTGAACTATCTCTTACTTGGTGTTACTGCTGAATAATGTGTTTGCTACATACAGTGACTTTGCTTTTTGCTTTTCATTCTGCATTTACTTCCGCCGGTCACAGCCCGGGAACACCTGCTGTTTAAACATGCTCCTCTTCTTCAGGAGGTCGGGCCTGGAGAGCTCTGCTGGGAGGGTGGATATATATTTTTGAAGGTGTTAATAGTGTAATATTTCCCGTCGGTTGTAAACATGTTGCTGAAGGAGTTGGAATAAATTTGTAATAATTTATTAAATTATTTTGCTTTCCTTTTCTGTCAAGTGGTCAGATTTCATTTACATGTTTGCTGGTTATCAAGATGTTGCAGGTCTTGTAGGAGACCATACCAAGATTATTACCCCAATAAATGCCTTTTGGATGCATCGATGATCTTCTGGAACAGCACAAAGTTGTTTTTATTTGCTTTTGGATTGGAGGCCTATCTCCTGTTTAAGCTCAGATGGTTGACTGGAATGTAAACCCAAGTCCATTAGATGCTGCAGTTGTAGGGAGGAGAGAAGGGGGGAGCACTAGCCTGTACGCTGACGTCAATAAAAACAGTCATTTCCAACCAGTCTGCGCATTGACCGACCGTTCAAAACATTACGCACAGCATCGCGGCTGGACCCACGCTATAGACTACTCGACTGAAATATTTTTTTTCACCGATCCCGGAGAGCGAAGACAATGCGGACAAACACCATTGCAGGTTTTTACACCATTGAATGTTGTCTTAACATTTTGGGTGTTGCGAGCATATCAGTGTCATGTCTCGTCATACCATTCCCAAGTCACTTGTGCCAGTGCCCATCTCGTTTCCTTTCATGTCTCCCCCACCTCAGATAAAGAAAAGCATCGCTTCTGCTCGTTGATTTAAATTCTAAAAAAGCAGGCTGATTTGGCTCATCAATATAAAGGAAACATGCCTGGGGACGCGCCTGGAGATCAGCAAACACATCCTCAATCCTTCCGCGCATCACATTGTCACTTTCACTGTTATACATTGCTTTATTTTGTGTTGGATTTTTACGAAAATGTGTAATTTTTTAAAATTAATTTTCGATGCATGCTAGAGGGTTTTTTTCCCTGTTGTCTTCGTCTCCAGCAGCCCACAGAAGGGGGCGCAGTAAACCCGCACAGTTGGGGTCTCATATTTTCACGCAACCTCCCCTCCATCACCACAAGCCTGCGGTTACAAAATCCCAAACCCCATTACTCTTCGGTGCGGAATTGAATTAAAGAAACGAGATTTTGTGCAGCAGTGTCCATCTCACATTACCAATTCAGAAAAAAAATCATCAAGCCTTTTTTACGCACCGTTTGTGTTTCCCTTTTATTTCTTTCTGAAATAATCGCTTTTGTTGCTGTTTCATTCACAGGTGCAGGAGCATCTAGAGCGACCAGTGTTTGATGGCAGGGGGAAAGGTCTTCGTAGCGGCGGATGATCATCGTTATCATCACACTGCTCTACGCTTTTAGCCTCTTTACAGTGCTGCCTTGTGTAATCATGTTCAAGCAGCATTGTACAGGGCTATGACAGCATAGAGAGCTGAACTGCGTTTCTCTGACCCTTTGGATGGAAGCCACCACATGACATCATCCGTTAAAAACACTAAACGGCCAGGATTGCATGTGAGAAATGTTGACAAAAGTCCCTTGTTTTAAATTGTCATGGTAATGTCGTGTTAAACTGAAATGCATTGCTTTGTTTACGGTTTGGAAGAACTGGAGCACATTTAGTTCTCCTTGGGTTGAATTATTCAATGCAAACCTAAATCCCTTTGCAGCCAATACATTATTGAACCAATTAGTCACATTGCATTGGATTAACACGTTTTAACTCTACAGTATTACCATTGCATTGGAGCCAGAGCTAAGCATCCCCCTTTTCCTTTTTTGATTTTGGAGAAGCTAATTTCAAAACAATGAAGGTTCACAATTGCTTGGTTCTTTTCTCACCATGTATGGAAAAATAATAATTCTGTTTTGCTGAACAAAACAAAGACCATAGACTCTCGAGGCATATCTTTTTTATGACTGAAACTGATTACCATTTTCATTATGGATTTGTTGCCCGGTGTATTACAAATTCATGAAGCCAAATTTGACATTTTCAAATGTCTTGTCTTGTTTTTGCACAACCAACAGATGGAGATATTCAGTTGCCTATCACAAAGAAGAGACTTCAAAAAACAGACAAAGGAAATCAGCAAATCCTTCCGCTTTAAAGGCTGTGCTGGCATTTCTGCTTAATGGTGACAAAAACAACTTATTGATTATAAAACTGTTTACTGATATATATTTGTTCTTTAATTGATTGAGGTCTAATCTAACACAATGCAATATAATGTACAATAAAAAAGAGTCAAATCTGTTTGATTCCCTGGATTTATTTGAATTTTAGTGGGTTTTTCTTACTTTCCGATAGACGACCGGTTTTTCTATTTATTTGGTACACCTAAGACTATATTACATTTTTAAGGTTTAATATAGAGATTGATTAAGGGTTGGTCCTCTACTTAGAGCAAAGGTTCAGTTTCATGCCCTCTACTGGCTGCAAGTTGAGCCTTTCACTTTCCCTCTCTGTCCTGTGTCTCCAATATCCTCAGCTCTGTCTGATATGGGATCAGTAATGGGAGCATTGTTAAAGAAGGAGCCTCGTCACTAATTCAATAAGAAGCTTACCAAAGGTGAAACTAGTTCATGGCTCCTTGGTGGACAGACATACAGACTGCTAAGCACACTGTTCTTTGAGAAATTTACAATAATCTCAAGGAAGACCTTTAAAAAAGAATTGCCTTGTGTGAATTTTAGAAAGTTGACATACAAACAACACCAGATCCACAATTTCAAAGATTTTATTACAAATTATTTTTCTTTACAATCGATGGCCATGGAAGAAGGGTCCTGCCGTGTTTAATTTCACTGCCTGTGTTTTACAGTCCAGTTGAAGTTCCCAGAGAGAGGAGTCAGGATTTTGGGTCAGGCACTGTACATCCTCAGTGGCTGCAGCTCACGCAGGGCTGCAGGCCGTTCTCGTTGCAGGAAGTGCACTTGAGGGCTTTGAAGGAATCCGTGAAGCAGTTGCGAAACACGGACATCTTACTGCCATGGCACATTGGGCACGGGATGAAGGCGAAGCCCCCGCAGGTCTGGCACGTCTGGGGCTGCTGAACCCTCTAGAAAAAAACATAGACCAAAATGTACAATCCAGATAAGATGTCCAACATTTAAACCTGACAACTGAAACATTCCTTGTAAAAAAGTAAGGTGATTTCTTGCTGACATTTTGGTATGAATGAACGAATTTGCTACTAATAAATATTTATAAACCTTTAAAGGGATATTCTAATATTTGGGAAACACTCCTATTTATAATACACCTGTTCAGAGTTATGTGAGAAGATCAGTAGTCTACACCACCACATAACATTAGCTTTGCATAAAGACTAGAAACAAGGAAACAGCTAGCCTGGTCTTTATGCAGACTTTATATCTTATATGTTTAATCCATACAAAAACAAAAGTGTAAAAATTACAAGTTGTGGTTAAACTGGAAGTAATGTGCCAGGCTATCTCTTGGACAAACACATCCCGCACTCCAGAAAGTCACTGCCCCTAACCAAGAAATAGTCTGGCACATATCTTGTACTTACTTTATCATTAGGACCATAACTATGAGTGACCAGGTCAGAATAACTGTTCCTGTCTTCCTCAGTAATTCTGAGTAGAAGATATCTCCAATTTAGTGAAAAGAAGAACAGCAGTGTCAAAACCTGTCTGAAAATGGACAAATTTGCTGCTTCCTGTGACATCTATTTAACATATCAGGTCAATATTAATACAAACAATTCTGCTTCAAAATAAGCTTCATATGAGTCATATTAATCTTCTCATTTTATTCTCAACCGGATGGTGTATTTACCCAAAAGGTGTAGCTACTCTTTTAAACACAACTTCATTTTCAAAATGTTAAGACTTTGTGGTGTCCCCAGGCGTATAACAGATATAAACACAGAATGTTGCAGGGCAGTTCTAGAGTGATGAGTTTATGCATGACCTTTCACAGCTGCTTTTTTAAATAGCCTGCAGTGACTGAAGTGCATGACTTAAATGTCATAACACTGCTTTGTATTCACTTATGAAGGCTTTCATTGGGTCCAAATTACAAGCAAGGCCTGAGAGAAGGCCAGTATTTGTGAAACAGAATTTGCTGCAGCTCAGGGAGACACATAAATAGTTTATACACCGCTTTTGTACCACCGAGCGATGTGTTCTGCACCGGTGTGTTTGAACAAATGTGTTGAGGCTAAATCAATAACACACCCTCCATTATTGATGATAATTTATTGATGTGTATGCATCTTTTACATTGCAGTTTGCACATGTTGTATTTACAGCACAACTGGTGATAGGGAAATGACTGCTGCTGTTTGCATTGTGTTCATTTCAGTAACTATGGGCAAACACAAAGCATCATTTATTATGACTATAATTACCTTATGTTTAATAATGACCTGTGCTATAAATGACAAAAATAATTAATCAAACTGAGAGAGTGAGTGTGAGTCAAATTAAGGGGTGACACAACCTGATTCACAAGAATATCATCTGTTTTACTACAATTAATAATTCACAATGCAAACACTGTAATAACCAACCTCAATTTTGGTCAGAAGATCTTGAAGCTCTCCTGATTCGTTCATGCCTAGTATTTTCTCAGCACCCTGGGAAGCATAATTCAATATTTATTTAACTCGCTGTGTGGATGTATGATTTATTGACGTCAGATATTATGAGAAATAATTGAGAATAAGACCTGACCCCAAGGTAGTGTCCGTCGATGAACACGACTGGTAATGAAGGAGGCTCTCCCACACGTTTGCACCGCTCCTCCAGCTCCTTCCCGTACTCGAAGTCCAGGGCGATGTTCTTCTCCACAAACCTCACCCTGTGGTTCTGGAAGATCTTCCGGACCAGCTCGCAGCGCTCAAAGGTTGTCCTCACCACACGGAAACTCGTAGTGTAAATCACTATCCGCCCGAATTCAAGAGCTAACTCAACCTAAGAAAACGTAACAGTCATGAATTAAGTAACATAATTCATTTTATTATATATTTTTCATACATAAGGTTCAAATTAACTACAGGGATCTCTAAAAGCTTTACATTCGAAGGTATTGAGAGGCTTTTTGCTTTCAAATGACAAACAGATTATTAAGGTGAAGCAAGCATTCAACCACATTTGGTAACCAAATCCCTTCCCAGACCTTGTGTTTGGGCAGTTGTGTGTTTGAAGGTTATCACCTCCATTACTATAACAAATGTTATATAGTATATATACAGCCTTTAGATACCATTTATTCAAACAGATCAATGCAATGTATAAAGACATGCAAATAGCTGAAATTAGAGCAGGAAGTCCATTCATCCGTGTATTGACAAGGGACCACTTTCAACTTATACCGCTGACAGGAAGGCTGCAAGTGAACATGAGTCACTGATATCTTACTGAACGTAAGCTATCTTCACCCAAATGACGCATACAGTATACCTAAGCATTGTTTAGCGATGCTTTTATGTCATGGCAGGTGTATTACTCAGGACCGAATAAAATGCAGTGTCAAGTGAAGTGAAACTGAAAACAGCAATAGCATGTTTGTAACAGGCACTGCACTAGTGCTTTTAACATTAATGTTGATAATGCAACTTGTAAGCCACCTGATGTTCCTTTGGGATCAGATCAGACTGTGATAAGCATGTACACTTCTCCCAAAAAGAAACACTATGAGAAGCTCAATCGAATTAAAAGTGTTGGTGTTTGTTCACCTAATACCACTTTGCTGAGAGAAATGGCTTCTTCGATATGACCCTCACCATCACCATTTGCATCTGGACACAAGCCAAAGAGTACCTCAGAATAACAAACACTTCTTCCTGCTGGGTTACTAGAAAGTGCAGAGAATTCATTAACCTGATTAGTTTCTCTTGAAACACTTACGAAATGCATCATTAATCTTTAATTACTCTGTGACCTTGTCCTCTATTGAAGCTTTTCTCCCAGTCATAAGGCTCCTACCTGTAACTAGACTAAAGGCGAGAGATGACACTGATGGGAACTGTGTTATACAGATTGTATTAAACCAATGAAAGGGCACCCGGAGAATGCAGAGCTCCACAAAGGGCATATGCCCTATCTCGCAATGTTAGCCAGTGAAAAATAATTTGTGTTATCTGGCCCATGATTTGGATCTACTCCAAAATGTCATGGGCTCTTGGTCCTTGGCAAATTCTACAGTATTCCACTAAGTTTCATGAAAATATGTTCAATATTTTTCTGTTATCCCATTGACAAACAAACACATCAAACCAAAAACATGTCCCTGATAGACGGAGGTAATCAGATAAAACTATGCCCTGTATGATGTACTTACACTGTTGGTACTGGGGAGGTTTTCAAATAGTGTCTGTCCCGCGATGACTTTGTGCTTGACCCCTCTTACAGTCCCATTTTTACTGAGTATGTTGACCCTCTTGGTGGTGAACATCCAATCCTTTGTGGCCCCTGCGTACCTGAGCAGTTCATCAGGCTCACACTCACTGTCGTCCAGTTCAGAGCCCAGGTGTCCATACAGGTGTGTGTCTTCACTTGTAGATGGGGTGCTGGCTCGATCTGCATCAGAGCTGCTGGTGCAGTCTGAATCCAGGGAGTCTGAAGGACCCTCATCCTTGAACATCTCCTTCAGCACCCGGCCGCTGTTCCCCGAAGCCACGCGGAACCTCACCCGCTTCTGTGGCTTCTCCTGTCCAGCCATCGGCATCGACCCCTCCATTGCCAACCCTCTGCCACATTACCTGGTCCTCCAGAACATTGCAGTGTATCTCCTCACTTCTCATTCGGAGGTAGACACTTAGGTCAGTTTGGTCCTCATGGATTACAACTACGTTTAATCCTCACAGTTTGAACAGATCTAAAAATGACTGGGAGCCTATAAGCTGCCTTACAGTCCGACTCACACTGCCAGTAAATAATACATGCGTCTCTACCATGGCAACCTAGCAAGCTAAGCTCAAGTAAAATGATAGTTCACTTTAAATTATTCATCACAGTTTACAAAGTTTTCACCAAAGCTTTGACAGAAGACTTTTAATGGCCTGACTTTGTGTGCTTTAATCAAACAAATAAACATTTCTATCTCTTCTGACAAGATAACAGCCAAAGCTGTGAGGCAACAACAGCTTCATTTCATGATTCACTGCACCAAATATGGTTATTTCCTACAACATATTAAATATTTAAAAAATAAATAACAATTTGGTTGAGAGACTGCTGAAAACACCTACTTTCAACTTCTTCACAAGTTATGTCATCTGGTCTGCTCTTTTTAGACTAAAATATCTCAACAACTAGGCCCATTTAATGCTGGTTATGAAATTCAATAGGTCTACAGAAATGTCTTAGTTTTCTGACAATGAATCGTTATCGCTTTATTGATATCCTGATTTATTGGCCAAGCAGTGCTAATTAGCTAAATATAGCATGCTAACACTGGTATATAACCTAGTTTGCGTGTTAGCTACCAGTTTAGCTAACCCTTTGATCTTAAAATGTGGTTGAGTTTTAGTGAACATTATACTTCATACATTATACAGAGATCAGCATGTAAGCATTGTCATTTTGAGTATGTTAGCATTCTAAAATTAGCATTTTTCTGAAAGAACATCTTTAGTCCACAGTCTCACAAAGAACTTAGCAATCTTGGTTGTAGTTTTGTTTGAACTTAAAAGAAATATTTAGATATAACTTATGGGATTCTTTAAAAAGTGATTAATTTGAGTATGCTATCTGAATAGGACACAGAGAAGGAAAGAGGAAGGATAGGCTTACCTATGATTACAGTACAGAATGAATGATAAGGTAGTAAGAGAAGAAATAACTGTACCAATACAAATGAATGTGTCTGCTTAATTTCAGATTCTACAGGCTCTTCATTTCTTTATGTAAGTAAAGAAAAGTTTTAAAGGAAAGCAAAATGTAAGGTGACATCTTCCTAACACATGACGTAAGGTATATTCTTTTACTGCTAACTGTGTTACACCCAGAGCGGGAGTGCAGGTGTTCACTTGGCATCCTCAGAGCAAAGAAAAACCAGACCATATAATATGTCACACTGACACAAAACAGCAGCGTGTCCACAGAGACGCCTCGGACCGTTTTTTATTTGTTACAGGTGATGAAGCAGCTCCCTGGAGATGTGACACGTCAGCTTATAGCGGTGACAGCACCACTCTGTTTGAGTGCTGCAGTTTGGCCCCTGAGGTAGGATCCACACACCGAACACACATTCACATACCCACAGCATATCACCACCTTTTCATGTCACATCGTGCTGATCATTACAGAAAATCCATCTGGGAAATGTGTGATGTGTCCAACCAAGATTTAGTTACAGCCTGAGAATTTAGTAGTATTTAAAGTCTGGCTATGGTTCCAAGTGTTATTGGTGAGGGCGATTATGTTACTGCTGTCTGAGGTGCTCATGGTGGCAAAATA
The DNA here is from genome assembly GCF_036324505.1 of Eleginops maclovinus. Lineage (NCBI taxonomy): Eukaryota > Metazoa > Chordata > Actinopteri > Perciformes > Eleginopidae > Eleginops > Eleginops maclovinus. The sequence continues at coordinate 7,996,011 of NC_086371.1, forward strand.
CATTTTCTTATGTTTTATCTTATCTTTATTTTATTGAGTTGTTTTTCTTTCTTTTTAATTTGAATGATGTCTTTTAGTCTTTAACTCTCATCTGAAAAAGCTTGGAAAAGTACATTTCAGAATTGTCCCCTTACTGTTAGTGATGAGGCAGACGGAGGGTAATTACAGGAACACACAGACATTATGAGATGAAAAACAGCTGCTGCCCAAGTTCGACTACTTGGCTGGTTTTGGTCATTTCTTATTGGAGATTTCTGTGCTGTTTAATGCTTGTCCCACTGGTCTGCATTAGCTTGGGCTCAGTTGGTAAAAGGTGATTTCATTTATATCTGTGATTTTCTGTGGGATTTTACTAACATTTAAGACAAAATCAATACAATGTTTTTGTAAAATCTGCAGCCCTGCCTTAAAGACTAAATCTGGACAGTTACATAAAAAGCAGATAAAGCTTCTTTACAATTCTTTATTTTCCAGTCATGCTGAAGTGGAAACACAAGCAGTTTGTGTTTTAGTGGAGAGTTTTAGTGTCAAATGCTTCTTTCAAAATGCTTCGAATTCAAAATACTAAATACTGACACTGTACAAAGTGTTATATTATATTATATTACACAGGGCTCGATGGATTACAGATTCTACATTTTGAATTTGGCAGTCAGTGCCTGGATAAAGCTGCTTATGTTTCTCTGCCTGCCAGTTGAACATACTGTTCTTATAATTGGAATAACTCAGTCATGGTCTTTGCATATCATTTTCATTTTAATTAGTTTTATTTCAAATATCAAGGAGGAGCAGTTACTCGATCAACCCTTTCCCATACACTTGAACTTTTACTTGAATCTAAAAACCTCTTCTTCATCTTTTTTCCAGGAAGATACTACACATGGATACAACTACAGTGAAATATCAGTAGATGAATGAAGATATTGAAAACAACATGCTCACCATGTTGTTTGACCTCCTATGAAGAAAGGAGTGGACATGCTTATCTAGAATTCAGTTAAACACACTCACATCATGTCGAGTCAAGCAGCCATTTTATCTCACTTTAGCACATTTATACAAGAGCCCACTGAGCTTGTTGATAGTATATTCAAACTGAAGAGCTTATCTCTCTGCCTTACTCATCAGTAGTCCTAATGTAACCTCGCCAGTCACCTCGACTGCTATTAAAAAAGCAATTTGAAAAGATTAATAATTTAACACTTTTTAATTTCACTGCAGTTCACTGCCTCAACTGTGACTGAGTGGAGGAAGTCAAACAGAGCAGGGTGATGAATGGTTTTAATTTTGTGCAGATTGAATAAACAGATGTATTCACATATTGCCAGCATGATTGGTATGTAAACTTTATAATTTGACTGATTTGCAGTACAATTTTAAATATGGCTTTAATAAGACACAATTATACTGATCTTCACAGCTAGGGCCTGAGAGAAAATGGTATAAAATACTATTTTAATGCAACTCTTAGCTCTTATAGAGCATGAAATTTGTCTTTGAGCAGGTTTGACAAGAGCTGCACACATTAATCAACTCATGTGATTGTGGTTTAGGTAAAAGGACTCTGGAGTGACACACCATTTGTTCATTAGTTGGCTATCTAACCAGCTCGCCCTCCCTGACTGCAGATCGACGTCCACAAGGGGGCAGAGTGCAATTCAATTACAGCAAAATGTCACGCTGCCAAATCCTTCTCTCCTCTAGGCAAGAAATGAATGATGCAGCTGCAAAATGGGTGGCTGCAACTGCCAGCTATACGTCTGATCAGTCCTTAGAGCAGGGAAACTGATTTATGATACAAATAACAGAATTATCCAACCCAAGTAGGAGATTCAATTTACCCTGAAAAGCTATAGGTTAAAAAACTGAACTACATATTGTTTACAGCCACAGGTATGGTGAACACTATTTTTAACATTTTGAGAATGTGAAAGCCATTATTGAGTCTAAGAACACTTAGAATAAGATATAGTTTTAGTACATCTTCATGTTTTAGCTTAGGGCATATTTCAATGCTGTGTTGAGGATACAATCCAAACTAATGTCCATGATATACAATGTATTTATGAATCAAGCTGTTTTTGTAGTGATTTTTACTTTAGGGTGGTGAATTACTTCAAAGTTATTAAGTACTGTAGCATCAAGGATACATATGGGAGAGATTTTACATTTGCCATTTTCAGTACCATTGGAAAGAAATTAGTACTTTATCCTCTATTGTTCACTTTTAAACCATTGTCCTCCATTTTCTTTAGTTAGGATTTCTTATAGTCTATTCTATACTGTTACGGTTTACTTAGAATAACAGCCCTTTTATGGCGTTTCAAGACACTATTCGTAAAGTGGTTATTGTTTAAGCTTGATTGCAGACCAAAAGCTGAGTTTAAAAAACCCATTTGGAATAAAACTTGCAGTTTTTATTGTTATCAATAACATGACTCATTTTGAGCCTTGACAAATATTCTTTTAAAGGACTTGATTATAAAGTCGTGTTGACATTTTCATTTGTCCTTGATCTTTTATGCATTTTAATCACATCCCACATGTCTATTTAGACTGTAATAGGTTATCGGGGAACAATGGTGTCCAAAGGGAATATCAACTTAAAACAAAGAGTTCACTCTGATAAGGATACAAATACATAAACTGATAAAAACACTGGTGCTGATTGAAATTGACACACATATTGACAATGGTGGAAATTGTTACAGCTGGTTGAATGAGTCATTGTTTGGACTGGATCTGCTGTAAAACACAAAAACCAGCTCACACACACACACACACACACACACACACACACACACACACACACACACACACACACACACACACACACACACACACACACACACACACACACACACACACACACACACAGCCGAAGAGGCAGGCTTCTTGTCACTGTTGCTTAGCAACCGTGGGAGCTACGAGAGCCAAATCCCCGTGGTGGCAAGCTGATGTTGAATTAGGAGGAGTGGGGGAAAGAAAGAACATCTTTGGGAGAGATGTGTCTCTACCAGGCGCAGGAGGAGGCATAGATGTTCAGGTGTTCATTTCTTATTTTTGGATGTGGTGAATGTTGGGTTCCTATGTAACACAATCTCATCCTCTGTTTTTGTTTTATTTGGCTATTAAGAATAAGACCAACAGTTTTATTTAGGATTTTAAAAACAGGAAAACCATGTTCATGGACATACCTAAATCTTAAGATACTGGATATCTTCTTTCAAAGACATGTTAAAACACAGATATGCCTTCCAGCATACTGCACTGTTCAGACACAAAGAAACATAATACCTTTTTCCTAATCCTTTAAACAGTAAATATGTTTGGTTAGAAGCTTTGATTTTGACCCATCCTTACCTTTAAAATTAAGAGTGTCATATGGTATGAAAATATGCAACGAGTTTGGCTTGAAACACTAAGGAATCACTCTATAAAAAACAAATGCACATAAGCAGGACAGTCAGCGTTATGTAGGCAGAGCAACATACGTAGCAGACGACTGTATGTCTGTAACACTGCAGTTCTCCCAGGCAACTGCAGTGGTGCTGCTGCTGTACAAATGCTGTCACTGGTGTGATTTGCATTTCAACTGCAGTGAGAATGAAAACACAATTTGATTTACTGTACAGCTAGCAGGGCCGGCATTGTTATTGCTTTCTTCTTTGTAGTTGCATGCATAATGTGTTTTATGAGTCCTATTTTTGGAAAATGTGATGAGGGGTCCACATTAGAGCAGATTCATGACGGGAGAGTGATGTGCTGAAGAGGGATATAAAGAAAACTGTTAAATAGAATTAGACCCCATGGATTTGATCTTCTGCTAAGCTTGTTTTGAGAAACTAACTGACATATATGTCTTCCTATAACTGCGTGTTTCCATTGTTGTGATCCAGTAACTGTCCAGGATTTTATTTTTGATTGTTTATGAGTTGTTTTCATTACATAACAGGATTCATCTTTTAAATCATTAGTCTATATGTTGGTTGTTGAAATAAAATGGGTGCTTAATAAAAGGTTAGTATTACTTCTGCCATATTAGACATTCAAGATCATCCTTGAATGTTATCATACTATCTGGAGTTTGCTAGTGCAAAAAATGTATAGATTTGTATAGCCACATGGCCTACAGCCAAAAGTCCATGTGGATAAAACTGAACAACTCTAGTACTTAAAGTGTAGTTACTGGACATTTCTTTGGCTCAACATTTACAGTCAGGTAATTCTTGAATATATTGACAGACTATCCCTTTATATATAAAATATATAATTTTATATTTGGAGATCTAATATATATATATATTACAATTTATATTGTGCTGTTAAATATGGTGTGCACTATATTTCAGGATTAGGTTACATCACTAATTATTGATAGACTAAGATATTTTGGTGTCATCTTAATGAATAAACCTAACAGTACATATAAATAGAAGGATATTTAGTTTTTGTATATATGGTAAAAGAAATCACAAAGTACAAAGACATGTCAATGTAAGGCAAAATAGAGTATATAGGTATATTTCTAATTTGTGAGATTTTAATGTTTGAGCACATAAATGACGAGAATTTGGGGGTTTTCGTTAGCTGACAGTGCACTTACTATTCATGCGTTAATAATTAGATTTTAAAGGAGAACAAGACTTAATTGTGATAAGCCAACTCCCACCCAGTGTACTATTGTTGTGTCTTCAAGCTGTGAACAACATCGACTGCAGAGGGGTGAGGCGCCCACTTTAAAGAACAATTTCTTATCCAATTTGTAAAACGTATCATTGTTTTAAACATTATTAGCCCAACAGTTTGAAATCCTGCAGTTTGTCTTTATTAAATCCTCATAAAAATACCATGTTCATGATTTATATATGTACTAACCGTAGTGTAATGAGACTTATTATGTTTAAGCACCCCCCTGCAGCTGCGGTTGAATGTGGTACGGTCCATAATGTGAAGCGGCACCGTCCCCCTCACGTCAGTTTATGGTAAATCCGTGTCCACTCCTGCTTTACCGAAGGCGTCTATCGCCTCTATAATCCGCCGTGTGAACCGGGATGCTGGGGGATCCATGAAGCCGTAGGATCCGGGGCATGCTTCTGTCACCACCAGAAAATGAATGTTGTTTATGCCTCGCCTGTATCTCTCTTTAGCGGGTAACACGCAGCAGTACTGTCTGCATGAGAGAGGTTCCTTAAAATTTTAGCCGTTTTTTTATTTTTATTCTTTAACGGTTAGAAGGAGCCAGACACAGGGAACAAGCCGCGGCCGCTTGACAGGTGCTGTCGCCCGGCTCTGCGTGGAGAGAGATGCCGCCCGTCCAGAGAACCATGTCGGACCTTCGCAGCCGAGCAGAGGGTATGTAAAGACGATTTCACTTCATTGAGTGTGTTTCGGGAATGTTGGGAAACCTGGCTATTTTTTTCGAAACCGAAAGAAGGCTAGCCGGTAGCTGTCTGGAAGTACAGGACAGTAACTTGCTAGCTAAAGCTGTGATTAACCAACAAGGGGTCAAGGAAACCCCGGGGGCCTTGAGAGTTTTCTGAGGAATAAAACATCCATTTGAATCTATTTTAAAAGGATAATGTCAATTCCATATCTGCAGCTTTAACATGGGTTTTCCTAAATAAGTTCTTTATACAATGGGTGAAACTGAATGTATGGTGCGCCTGACACAGCAAACCGTGGACCCATCCAAGACTGGGATTCCCTCACCAGCTATGTCATGCTCTCCACAAAAGTACCAATATTAGATTTGATTAAAGTGTATTTTTTATGAGTAACAGTACTCAGACAACGAAATGCAGTTAGCATCTAATCAGAAGTGCAAAACAAGTCGTAAAATGCACTGTTATTCAGTAGCATAATAAGCATAGAGCTGACAGTAGTTACACCATGAACACTATAAGGAGGCATACACATTTGAAGCAGCAGTATATAAATGAAATACACTTTAAATCAGGTATACAAATATACAGTTTAATATCTTAGCAAGCAGAAGATTTAACCAGGAATACTGCAACGTTAATGCTTGATGTCAGTAGTGTCCAGCACAGGCATCTACAGTAGCGTGGGACTAATATTACAGCCATTGTGATTCCGCTGGGACCCCCACTTCTTCAATGCACCAGTAACGTTCCACTGCATCTCAGTGGGGTATGCAAAGGAAGGAGGATACAGACACATCCACATTATTAAAGTGATTTGATGGGGATTTGTTTATCTAGGGCTCTAAAGGCTGCTTAGTAGCTTTGGGTGTTGAGGTCAGTTTGTGTAACCAGGAGAAGAGCACCATGGCTTGGCATGTACAGGTTTATTACTGGCTGCAGATGCACAGTCCTAGAGGGCTTCCTCCCTTTTAGATTCCTCCCATATCTTATGTGTGGCTTACCCTGACCTCTGACCTCCAGCAGAATGTATCTCTAGTGATCAATAACATACCGTTTTGTTATTATTTATGGTGCAGTTTGTGTTTCTCCTCACACAAAATGTTGTGGTGCTGTCGTGGTTTGCTTTGGGATTGCTCGGGTTTGATTTATAGATATAGGCTCAGGCTTATATCTCAATCTGAGTTATAGCTGTTAAGTGTATCTGTTGGCGGTCTGGATGTTTAGAGTGAATTGAAGTAGTTGTTTCCTTGATAAGTTGTGTCATCACATTCACTTCTAATGCAGTAACTTAACTGCGTTGATGCAACCGTTGCATTTTTGAGTGTGTGTTCATACAGGAAGTATTTCTCAACTATGTCCTTCTTCCAAGAATTCAGCACTGTGGAAAAAGGAATTTTTAAAGAGACATGCGATTCATTTGAAAAATTCTGTATTTGTGAGCATGAAGAAGTGTCTGCAGAAGAACACATGACAAACACCAACATGTGAGTCCCTCAATTTGTGGTGTAAAACATAATGGTCACCTTATCTACATCCATAATGTAAAGAACCAGTGAATAACTTGTGACTTACAAATCCCCCAATTTACTGCTTTTGTAAATTGTGCGATTCTTGTTTATATTTTTGTATCTTGGGTTTAATATTAAGCTGTCTTTGGCTATTTCTGCTGTACAAATGAAAGTTTCCCCTCTGTTGGACAAATAAAGGTATTCTGATTCTGATTTTCCTAAATCATCTGGATCTTACCGGGGTATTTTTTTAAATTGTTTTCGCAAAACTAGTGATTACTTGAGGCAATAGTGTCATTGTTAGCATTTTACAGACTATTACAGAACAAATATACAGGCAATTATTAAGCTTATTTAAATTCTGAGCATCTCCACCATACATTATAGATCTACTCCATACAATCAATCAGTTTTCTTAAGTCAGAATATGCATAGCTCATCAATAACTTATTTAAATGTTTTATTATGTGCCCTTATTGTGAATATTGAGCATACCTTCATATCCGTATTAACAACTGACGGCCTTGATGTCACCATTTTTATTACTTCCAATGATTGAGAATACAGTAGTACATTTTTATATGATAGAAATTGGTGCTAAGATTGCCTTTCTGATTTATGACTGTAAGACAGACAATTATGAATGATCAATAATGATGAATGTGATAATTAAACCTGACTATAGTGCAGTGGTTTCACACAAATTAAATGATAAAAATAGAGCAGTAGTAAGTCAGTAAACCCATTTCTGTACAGTTAAATTGAGTTTCTCCTTAAAGAAAAGAAATAGTGTAAGCAGGGTTAATCTCACACTTGTTGTTTAGTTGTAGTTTTTTTTCCTAGTTTATAAATGCAGAGTGCTGGTTATTATAGAGCAATTTGTCATCATGTGCACTACAAATGATATGCCACTGCAGGCACTGGGAGAGATCTAAATAATTAAATACTAATATAAATTCCATAGGAAACTGTTGACCAATGTGGCTGCTGCAGTCACAAGAGCAAACACATGAATAATGCAGCGGCTATAGCTGCCACTCCCAACCCCCCCCTACCACACACCACCTTTTTAGGTAACAAAGAGCAAATGACTGTGTTTTTCTCTTGGCTCCATAGCACGGAGCGTACGCTACCACCCTCCCCGCTTTAGTGAAGAGACTATCATATTTTCTTGAATGTAGGATTCGATCAACTCGTGTTCAGTGCAATATTATTCTCAATCTCACGTCTGTTTTGTTACGTATCTTTTGGCTGCTTTTATGAACGCCTGAGCCCGCTCCCCACCCTTCAGTTTTATTTTTTAATCACCACACTGCATCAGGCAGGCTTCCATCTAGAAAGGGCAGCCCTCTGCCAGGCTTACCTCCTAATCCATCAGCGGCCTGTCCGTCAGCTCTCTGTGCTGCTCCACGTGCCGCTCCACTCCTTGTCACTCTTCTCTGATGTGCTGTGGAAACATCCGACATCAATGGCGATCTGTGCCTGCATGTGTTGCCAAAATAACCTTATCTGGGACACTTGGGGTACTGATGACGTCAGCATGTGATCCTGCGCTGAGAGACAGCCACCTTTTTTGACGTTAATCTTTCCAATACAAATTTCCATTATGGGCGTAAAGTCTCTTAATACCTGCTGTCCGTGTCTAGATGGTAAAGCTGATCGACAGTAGCCGCACAAGTTAAGTCTAGCCTGATGGCAAAAAGCATCCTGTTTGTCGTCTTAGCTTGCATGCTTATCTGTAGGCAGACAGAATCCCCTCGCACAATTGACACTAAAGGCAGGTAAGCTTGTCCTGTGAGGATGAATCTATGAAGAAACACTTGTCTTTGTGTATCAGCTGATTCACATCATATAAGGTGCTCCTTAGCATCTGATAGCTGACATACAAGAAGACACAAAGTAGTGTGCTTCTTCTTTTAAGCATTATACCTGGACTTTTCTGTCATTCTCAAGGTTTTTTTTCATGTGTAAGTGAAGCAGAATGTTCCCCGTAGCATTTCAATAACACCGGCTAAGCCTCGGTCTGTCTGAATAGTGGGAACAGCATGGGGAGGGAGACTGGAGGGGGATAGACGGCTCCCTTCTGAAGGGATCGAGAGCTGCCCATGTGTGGCACAAAAGCCCAACACGCCACTAAATCCCCTGTCTGGGGCCGCTGGTGTGTCATATCAAGTCCCCTCGGGCCTCTCTACTCTCTCGATGTGCCGGCATGACATCTCCGCTCGTGTATTTTCCACTTAATGTCCTGCCTCCGTCACTAACCTGCAGCCAGTCTAATATGGGTTTCTTCAGAGACCCAATTTCCCTCACCTCAGTGATTCTCCTCTGTTGCAGAGGGAAGTGGATGTGGCAGGTCGATGTGAGGAAGGGGAGATGTAAAATGCTCATGTGCACGTGTCCATGCAGTAAAGGATGCAGAGAACATGGCACCTATTCTAATGAGTGCTCATGTGCATTGGTATATTGACCTAGGATGATGAAGAGCTAATGAGTGAGACACTTTGCAGACAGTGTCACGAGGACTGCCGGTAACAAGGAAATGAATCGTCCTGTTAAGGGCTGCAACTTACAATTACCTTCAATTTCAACTAGCTGTCCACAACCAAAGGGACTTACATTTTGAGGAATGTTAAACACAGAAAAGCAGCAAATCTTCACATTTTAGAAGCTGTAACCGGAAAATGATTCCATTTAGTTTGCATTTGCATTCAAACAGTGACAATTGAATAACGACCATTTGCTTAATTAATTCATCAATTAATTAAATGTGGCGTTTACGCTCTCACAAAATGTATTGCTGTATTTCCAAACAGATAAATTATTAACCTAGATTCTAGGAAAAGTAAAACATTGTGGCTCTTTTGCTATCATAAACAGAAAGATGTGGCTCTATGCAAAACATGAATAGTCTTTCTTATTATTATTTTAGAAATGTAAAAATATGATTGCAGTTATTAAGCTAGAAAAGTGCAATTATAATGAATAAATATTTTCATTACTGCTTCTATATACAGGAAAAAAAAATACATATATATCGCCATGACCAACATCTTACAACATTTAGTCACGTTAATGTATTTTTCAGTTTCTGTATTAATAACTATATTAAAGGAGTCAACACAAATATTTTAAGATTGGGAAACTGGTGGTCTTTCCCACACTTACTGTACTGTCTTAATATCCGTAATGGTTCAAGTCCATAAACTATAATTTCCTCTGAATTTACGAGAGCCTCTGATCTGCAGGTCAGCGTGAGATCCTCTGTAATGTTGCTCAGATCCAACTTTATTTATGAGCGACTGAAAAGCTGTGTTGCAGACATGTGCTCGAAGGGATGTAAATCTTCTCAACCTCCATCAGCTCATAAGATGTACAGTAGCTCCGCTCTCACCTCCTGCTCCCAAACGTCAAATAATTCATGAAAGCAGCCATCCCGTGAGGAAGAGGCCCTAAACTCATCGGTTTTTTTTTGTTGCTGGTGTCTTGTTTCTTGCCTTCCTGTGTTTGTCTGATGCACACACACATGAACAGCAGGGGAATGCTGCAGAAGCCTGCACGTGCCAGGAGACGGTCAATGTGATCGTGTCACAGCGGGAGGACAAGGTCAGATGGAGAGGTGGCGGCAGGCACTCCACAGAAAAGCAACAACATCAAAGGCTGACAGATAAAACACCGGCTGCCCTTCAACCCCAGGTCTCCGGTTTTTTACAACTTTGTTCCCGTCTTCAACTTGACCGTATGGACCGACTAGGCTGCAGTGCTGCAACCTTTAGGACTTCCATATTATACAAAGTTATTTACTGTGTTTAAGCACAAAATTATTAAGATTTAACTCGTTAGAAGATACGTGAAAGGGTCTGTTTGTGAATAGGTGGACATGGACAGTAGTGATGTGGGGCTAAAGTAAAGGCATATTTTCAGAAAGTACAATATGAAGTACTAGTGTAACAATATTCATCCCTTTTTAAAATAGAGTACTAGTAGAAATGCACTGTTAAAAACAACGATAAGTGATGTGAGCAGTGTACCGTTGAATTGCTCCGGTTTTATAGCCTAAATTTAGCCCTTAATGCACAGTTTAGTAACTTACTGATCACCTCCTCAGTATTCCTATAACAAGGACATAATAATGCTCTTACCGGCTTCCTGAATATCAGTGCAGTAAAAGCTCGGTACTGGATCCTGTTATTTATAGACACAGTCTGTTTAAATGCTGGCTAGCTGACGGCTAGCATCCATTTTATTATTTGCTTTATAAAACTCTGTGTGTGCGTGTGCGTGTGCGTGTGTGTGTGTGTTCTTACTAAGTGTTTTCCAGTTTAGCTTACACATTACTATCATGTTACCTCAGGTCAGCGAGCATCGCTCAAACACTGCGGTAGATGAATTGTTACTCCTCACGCATTTTAGATTTTGCAGCTATTTAAAATGTAAAATGAATAAGCTATGTAAAGCTTATTGGATTTAGATATATTTGACAGCAGATACAAATACTTAACGTCAGTGTTCAAGCTCAGGAAACTACAATTCTTTGTAAAAGGTAGATAGGAATCATTGATAATCAGTGTGGACTGTTGGTAGGACACATGAGGCAAACTGATCTGCAGTAGGAAAGCTAAATGCTAATTATAGACATTCCTCCCCTTTGATATGTACATCCTTACCTCTGAGAGACAACGTAAACATATGTCTTTATAAGCGTCTAAATAAACAACCCTGGTATCATTCATGTCCTGGTTTTAATTTTTTAATAATCTTTTATTATCAAAAATACAGTTTACATGTTATTTTGATTTCCATTTGTTATTTTCATTTTATATATATTTTTTAATGGATCAATTTTATATTTACAAAACAAAATTATAAAAATAGAAGACCACCTCCACGAAACAAATTAAATGAAACATATGAGAAGAAAAAAAAATAACGTCCATTTTTTCCTCGTATAAAAAAAGATTCAAAGCAAAAAACAATACTTTGAAACAAACAAAGAACAAAATAGATCCAGATCCTAATGTATGAGTCCCTTCTTCTTCCCCGGGCAAGAAATGTCTCAAAAATGGAAAAACTACTTTTGTTTGGAGAGAAGAGTGTTCCCCTGTAAAAAAGTCCTCTTCGAAATTGTCATTGTTTATTTGACCAAAGATCAAGGAGACAAATATTTAGTCATCACTTTCAATCTGACCCTGGATTTGGTACTTGGTGTTTCGCTCAGAATGATTTCTACTAACTCTGGGGATCATTTAACCTTCATTTATGCTTTGCTTATGTTGACATTTAGCTTAGGTACAGCCCTCCAGAGTAAACCTATAGACTATTATTTATGTTCAATATATTCCTTAATGATTAAGTGATGTGACTCGTGTTGTCCATCTTATTCCTGTTGACTGAACAGATTAACTGACATTTTCTCCCAGCACTACTGAGGGTGTTTCAGCAGCGGTGGAGGAGCCTTAAGATAAATGTGTGATTTTCTGGCTAATGGAACCGTTGAAATGTTATGCAAACGAGGAAGAGTAGTTTGTGTGATCTCCACAGATGTATTTCCTGTTTTCAGACCATTTGAATTACACGCCATATGCCCTTCCCTTTTCTCATTCACCAGGTCTTACACTGCAGAGCCCTCGCTAAACTAAGCCAGGACATCCCTGTGATGTCACAGCAAGCCCCAGCTGCCCGCGTTGTCCCGGGACTGTCCGTCCCACTGTAGCCCGCTTGAACCTATAGGGAGCCAGATGGAGCAGGACAGGGGTGGGGGGGATTAATTCTGCAGCTGCCCTGTTGTTGTTATGAGTGCTGGTTACAGAGTTGTGATCTGATAAGCGACTTATAGATGTTACTGTTGCTTAACTTGAAGCAGCATCTATATCCACCGCCCCCCGGCTCTTCCCCCTCGATTCACAAATACTTGGAAATCCAAATGGATCTTCTACTGAAATGTTTATTTAACATGAATGAAACGTGTCCGGATCTTTCTTTGATGCTGATGAGCAGATATAAATGGCACATTGGGCTCAGTGAGTTGAGTGATCCCAAAGCCCAGGGATTTGGAAGTAATTTGACCCTCATAACTATGGTGATAGCCTCAGGTTAAAGGGACCAATGTGTAGACTGACCATGCTGAACTCCATATTACTCTCCCCTTTCTTATTACCTCTTTTTTTATTATGTGTTAGATGGTATATGTGTGTTTAACATTTTTACAGGAGCCAAGTAAAGATTTCAGAGTGTTGGATGCAGTTTTTCTTCACAAAGTTCTTGACTGTGGTTTGGCAGCAGTTCGTTTGTTTGTGTAAGATCAATGTCAGTAGCCCCGAGCTGCCTGGCCCCTCCCACCCTGGGATTATTGAATGAATCGTGTGGGAGCCTAGTCGTGGCCATGTCACGTGTCTCCTCATCCACTCTTTATTGACCAGCTTACAAGTCTCTCAGGCTCATTACTGCTTGTTCAGAATCTCAACGGTTAGATCGGACTCTTCCTGGACCTGCTTCTAGAAGAACACAAAGCCTTCTTTTTCCAATTAGATTGCTTGCAGATGGATGTTATTCCTCCAGTGATTGACTCAAGGGTCTTTCTGAAGAATCCCAGGGTTTAGTCATGGAGCTAACTGACTCATCACAGTGTAATCAAAGAAAAAGTAGGTGACCACAAGTTGTAAAATGTTCTTTTACGACTTGGCAATCTTGACTTGCCAAAATAAGATACGCTTGCTAAAAATATCTTGGCTCTCTCAACGATTTCTAGTTGATCCCCTTATTTTAAAAATGAGGACTAGTGCTGTAAGTGTTTCAGTAGCTAGCCAAATACCTTCCATGTTATGGGGATGTATTTTGAAAGTAGTGGTTAGTTCTCTGTAGTGTTGTTTAATATTGAACCCTGGCGTTCTGTGCCCGGTCACATGCTTGAGTATCATGTCATTATTGTCATTGAGGCGTTTACTATGTGTTGACAGTCATGGCAGCGATCATTTTTACCCCCAGCACTTCTGCCTGACATGAACATACATGACCTCTCGGGGTATCACAAATCTGAGGAGGGGATTGTACTCTACCTTTTTTCATTTTTGAACACCTCATAAATAACTATTGAGGGATATTAAGTTATTCAAAATCCAAGATTGTTTTTTGCATTGAACTACATGGTAAACACAGTTAGCTTTTATTATAACAAAATAACAAATATTCTAGTCTTATTGGTATACCTTTTTCTATAAAAAAACAAAAGTATTTCAAAAAAGCTCTCTGGTATCACGGAAAGGATTTTCCATGCCTGATGGTTGCACTGTCCTACAACACAAGGATGAAAAGACAGACCGGGGGAAGACCGGCATGCCTTGGCCAACGCCAAAGCATGCTGGGCCCAGTTTCATCCCCATTGGGCGTCGTCTCCAAAAAAAGGTGCCCCCTTGTGACCATTGTTCCACCCGTCTGTCTGTTGGCTGACACAAGCAATAATCCTGACATCTGGCCTGCATCCAAACTCATTACGACACTTCATGGCATTGATCCTTCCTCTCGAGGCTTCCCCTCAACAGCTGAGCTCTACTACTGAGCTTTCTTTGGCTCCTTGTTACGCTTTTCTCTCTCCTCTCTTGTTTTTATACAGCCAGCTAGTATGGCTAATATGCCGGCTCCATTAATAGATGAAAGGTGTTGTTATGAAGCGTAATATAACACAGATTAAGAACCATGTTCGCAGTGAGTACCCGCCCAGTTTCCCATTCTCGCTCTCTTTATTGATGTCAGGGTACTTGAGCCGTGACACGCCTGCAGTTAATGAAATTAGTGCTGAGAAAATGCACAGTGTCCACCAGGGAATACTAAGAGCAGTTCCCACTGAGACATCTGTGGAAGTGGCTGAGTACATTATCCACACATTGTGCTAGAAATAAGGATAGATCCTGTTAGTGCGTGTAGAGGGGGAGGCTGTTGAAAGGCTATTTTCATTAGCGAACCTCTCGACCTCTCTATTTTTACATGTGGTGAAGGCCACAGTTACAGTGAGTGTGCACATGCATATCAAACTAGTTCTATTGTTAGTTTTTTTAGGTCAACTTTACCTTACTGTAAAATAATAGAGGTGCATTTACTTGACTACTAACTCGAGAAATCTCAAAACTCACCACTTTCTGGATTTAGCTCTACTTGAACTCTTCTAATCCAATTATCGTGTTCAATATGTAGCCTTTAATTGGATCAGGTGTGCGAGAATATTAGCTGTAGCACAAACCTAGAGATGAGACAGCTTCTGAAGACTCGAGGAGAACTGTTAACTCAGTGGCCAGCTGTAGTTAGAATAGGTTAACCGTACTCAATCAGATTAATAAAGAGTATTTCGTTTCTAAGGGTCACTTAAAATTGATTGAGTAATGTTGTAAAGTTGACAGAGTATTTCGATTTGAATAAGTTGTCAATTGTAATTTGAATACACAAATGAAAACACAGACAATAGGTCCCAGAAAACATTTTATAAAAATAAGTTTTTAGCATTTCTCAATTCTCATTGAATTCAAGAATATTTCAATTTCAAATTAAAAGAAATGTTAAATATTACAATATATAATTTATAAACTAGCTGCCTTATAGTTTCTAAGAATATTTCCCTTTACAAATATAAATTCAAAAACGTGTACTTTGTCATACAATACAGCTTGAACCAAATTTGACTTTTTGAATATCTAGGTTCTTTGGGAAGATGAACCTTGAGTCCTATATGAATCGACTAAATATGTTAAGATTAATTGTATGTTAGACTCAGTCCAACAGTGTGTTTTGCCTGCATTTTTTACTTGGATTCAACCCCTTAAGCCTAGCTGCTCAGAGAGAGCAAAGGGATAAAGTTAAGCTGTAGCAGATCCACCTGCAACTGGTGCATTGCAGCACCTGGCCGAGTGCAGCACCCGGCTCCTGCTGCGAGGCTCATTCAGAACACACAGACTCAACATCCATCACAGCGGCTCAGCCGCTCCTCTGGCCTGCTATTTCACACAGGCCGTATGCTGCAGTCACTATGCCAGCACACTGCTTCCATTTGTCATTGTTGACACTAATTCCTAGATCACCCAAGCTTCTCAAAGATTTACTTTCTTGGCTTACGTTGTTCGCTGGCTTTTGATGTGAAAGCGAGTTCGCTCTTTGGCATATAGTCGATAATTATTGAGGTTTCAGTGTCACCTAAACACTGGTTGCTGCAAACTGAAAGTTGAGATTCTCTTTCTAAAATGTCATTGTATGCTTTCATTAAACAGTCTGCAGTAAACAGACTATGATTAAATGAGGAGAATGACAATTGCAAGTAGTCAAATATCAACTCACAAACCTGTGGAGTAAGGATTTATGGCTTTCACCTTAACCCCCAGGGCACCACATGACTTAAAACCTAATGACTTAAAATGAAAAAGATTGTTAGATCGATTAGACAAATGGAAAGAAAACCAATCTGCTTGTTTTATGGTATGTCAAAAATAACTGAAATATATCTTTTTCAGTTGGGGTCTGTTAAGAGGTGTGGTTTTAGCTACTTCTGTAGTGTCCTTGTGGTTATGAGGGTTTGTAGAGTATGGCAATGCAGTAGAAATGCCCTCAATCATTGAGGATTTGTAGCTGGGGGGGGGGGTTCTGTGACAATGTATTTTTTTTGTACACAGGAGACTGTATAGTATTTGCAGGGAAACAGTGTTGTTCCTTTTGTTAAAAAAAGGCTACTGTATGTGATTCCATAAGGTATAAATGAATCTGTCCCGTGATTTAAATACGCTCCAACATGTAATACGGTTTCCCTTGGCTCACACTACACCCTTCACCAAGTTCCTGAAAATCGGACCATTCTTTCCTGCTGACGAACCAAAGAAAACGAAACAGAAATCTATCCTCCTTCTCTGAGGTAAAAATGGGATTATGAGTATAGCCGCAGTCATGTAGCGCTGTCCTCCTCCGGTCTCAGCCCAGTGAGGTAGGATGGCTTTGAGTCAATGTCCTTTCTCTCACCTTTCCTCAGTGCTGTTACTCATCCCTAACCACCTGTCCCCCCAGTGTCACCAGGTGAGCTCCTGGCTGTATTTTCTCTTACAATTTTGGATGAAATAGGCTAGGCCTTAAGGCTGGGGCAAAGTTATTACCCCATAGCAAGAAGGGCCCCACCAACTCCGAGGTGATGTAAGGACAGTGGATCAACTCTTGGGGAATATTGTGCAATGCCATGGCGACACATGCTGTTACACTGCTTTTAATACATGTTTATATCTTAGATGTATGAGGTAATGTTTCTGTAAATCCTCACCTGGCTTCAAAGTAGATTTATACTCATCCCGGGACTTCATTTTGATCCCATGAGGATATCACTCATCAAAAATGTAACTTTATACTGTGCTCTATTCCTAAACAGCTGTCAAAGCGAGTTTTTGCGTTTCTGGGAAATGTTTCGGTCAATTTATCAACCGACCTCTGTTTTGCTTTATAGATGACCCTGTATGACCCACTGTATACATAAATAGATCTGTCTTTTACTTCAAGGAACCACTTATTGACTACATCATATTATGGACCCCAGGCACTCGGCCTATAATGGCCTTTGACCAGAGCTTTCATAGCAGGAAGCTTCCCTACTCAAGCACTATCTCTACTCTTTAATCGCCTGCCTCGTTCCCCTACCCTTTTGTCACCACGCTAATCCAATAAACCACCTATGCAGATCTGACGTGTTGCATACCAGTGCTGGGATAGCCAACCCATGTTTCCCCCGGTGACCAGATGACTACAGGGGGCCAGTTATATTTAGCCCTGGAGCACATGCTCAGGGGAGAAACTATCAGGAGATGATGGTGCGAAGAAGGAAGGTTTGGCACACACTCCTCCGGTAATCCTCTCTGCGAAGCCAAGTGGGCCATTAAAATAACAAGACCTGTAATTTAAGGTTCAGGGTTTGTGTAACATCACTGACAAAGTGCCAAGAAGAGTAAGAGGAGAATGCTAGAGGGAAAAGAAGAGCAGAGAAAGTTGCGAGTGTGTAAGCCTTTTGTTTCCTCCTGACTTGACATGACAAGGAAGAAAAACTGCAGGCGGGGGGGAGGCATGCAGGTTGCAACTGGGCCATATCCGCTATGAGTCTCTGGTTACAGGACCTCATGACTCTGCGTTTTGTTGTTGTTGATGTTTCCAGCAGTCCGCCAGCTTTCCTCCCCGCCCTTAGTGTCACTTCTTTCCATTTTTAACCTGCAGGGTTTATCTGTAGTTGTGGAAGCTATGCTATGCCTTCCCTACCTCATATCTCCTAACTCCACTACGACCACATGCTAAGGAAGGCCGTGCTGCAGCAGCCGGATCACATGCATGTAACCTGAGAGTTTGGGGAAACTGTTGACTTAAGAGTTTTACAGTAGTGCCCTCCTAGCTATGCTGAGGACATTAAGATAGATACATCAAATAAAAGGAAGGTTGGGCCATTTGAACCACGGGAATCCTATTTTCCATCATTTCTCATTTTACAAACAATATTACGTCTGTCCATTCTGCCTCTGTGGTGTCAGATATTTCAACTTCAAACGGTAGAGTTTGGCAGAACATTTAAGGTTAAACATCAACCACCAACACAAACATTTCCCAGTCTGGGATTAATCAAGTCATTCTTA
Organism: Eleginops maclovinus; assembly: GCF_036324505.1. Classification (NCBI taxonomy): domain Eukaryota; kingdom Metazoa; phylum Chordata; class Actinopteri; order Perciformes; family Eleginopidae; genus Eleginops; species Eleginops maclovinus. Next base: position 8,014,533 of record NC_086371.1, read on the forward strand.
TCTTATCCTAATTGCTGTAACCACAACAAATGCTTGGACTGATAACCAATTATAATTTTCATCATAAAATTGAGTTATAAAATGTTCGTAAATACAAACGAAAGGCTAAGAATACATTTCACAAAGCCTTTACATGTCTTTTACTGTCCGACCAATAGACCAAACCCCATTTTTTATTTTAGAGAACAGAAGTAGTAAACCCTGCTATCTGAGTAGCTTTAATCTGCTAGCATCCCCTGTTTGTTTTTGCTAGCTTAATAAAAACATTTGTTCGATCATACAACTATTGACCGACCAATGGATATACTTATTCACCTGTACTTTCAATACTTGTAAAGCAGAACTGCCAAAAGGAATTAGTTATAGGTTAGTCCGAGAACTTATCCCCTTAAAATAATATAAACAAGGCCCTGGCCTGGGCGCCTCCCTAGGGAGGTGTTCCAGGCACGTCCAGCTGGGAAGAGACCGAGGGGTAGACCTAGGACCAGGTGGAGGGATTATATCTCTTCACTGGCCTGGGAGCGCCTTGGAATCCCCCAGTCAGAGCTGGTTGATGTGGCCAGGGAAAGGAAAGTTTGGGGCTCTCTGCTGGAGCTGTTACCTCCGCGACCCTGACGGAAAAGCGGGAGAAGATGGATGGATGGATGGCCCTGGCAATATTTAGCTGGGCCTTATTTTCTTTACTGACGCCTATTTTCAGCACACTTTAATAAGGTTTCAAAATGAGAAATGCTAATGTGTTAAGATATCATTTTACTGCCTTATATATCTCCTTCCATACCAGGAGAGGTCTCCGTTCAATGATATTTATTGGTTCACAAATAGCTGAAAGGTATTATATGTGTTCATAATTTAGAGAGATGTTCAAAAGAGGAAAGCTGTATTTGTGGAATCGGTCCTTCTATCTTTTTTAAATGTCACTCAGTATTCAAAAGAAAGATACTTCTGGGTTTTCTTTTTGCTGTCCCGCACTGCAGTAAGCAATTTCCAGCTAGAGGCGTGTGATATTCCCAACGCAACATCCCTAGACATCCTTTTCTCATGACGCAGCACCTGTCTCCAGCATGAAAGCTTGCACGTCCATCTGTGAGGGTTTTCGATCTTGCCTACAGAGGCAAACCAAGACCCATAAGGCCGCTTGCCAATCAAAGAAGAACAATATTTGTGAGTGTTTTTTTTATGGAAAAAACTGCATCCCTGAGAAACAAGCATCTCTGCGAGCCACGTTCAGCCCTCATATGAAGTGTGGGTTTAGCCTACATGGCTCCATCCCACTGCGTTGAACCTAGTGGGAGCAGAGTACTATTAACCATTCCAGAAATTGAGAGATAAGCAGCGTTATCCACCCCAAAGATAGTGCTGCTTCTGCCAATGAAGCGCACTTTTCAAAAGTATTTTTTAAATTGTCAGTAATGCATAAAATCTGTGTGTGAGAGAAACAGTTCTGTGGGTTGTTCTCATGCATTTGGTCTGAACTGTAATCTTGCATGCTACAGTACCTCTGTGTTGTAGTTACATGACACCACATTACTGTAACTGATCCTCAAAAATGAGTCCTTCTACAGTAGGATGTCAATTTAGACAGGAAATTCCAATCTCTAACTAATTTCTGGCTCCAAATGGAACGTTTTCATTGGCAGTTTCTAACACGTCTCTTCAATAAGCAGAATAAAATCATTTACTCAGTGATTTGGGCGTGTCAAAAACCCATTTTACACGTGGTCTTTATACAAATAGAAGTTGAGGAAAATACTAATCTCCTAAAACAGACAGTTTGATGTAAACCAACATGAGGAATATCATGCTTTGCTCCGTACAGTAGATATGTTGGTTCGTGTGAGTCATGCTGTGAAACAGTCAAGCAGGAGATTCCCTGTTTTATTATATAACAGGCTACTTCTCTGAGCTGCATTAAACTGTGGAGGCGGTTAATGAGAGATGTATTGTCAGTGGCATGTCATTTGGCAATCCCACTGTAGGACTTTTTAAAGCACCGCCACCCCCTCACTTCATTAAGATAATTATCTAAGCATTACACTGCTATTAGATCCTTGCTCCTGATCCAAGGCGAGTGCATCATGTGGAGAATTACTAATGTCTGGTCAAAATATTGTGTGGACTGCAGTTACTACTTAATGAGTAATGCAATCAAATCAAAGTCATTTTATCTTAGTTTGACGCATCTTTTGAAAAGTTTCAAAATTAGACATTTTCCAATACCAACTTTATCCATCACAGCACCAACAACTTCTATATTTCAGGTTTCTAAAGAACCAAGGTCAACTGTGATTTCTATATTTGTAGAGTGTTGAAATCAGGGACTTACCTTTGACAGGCTCTGAAGACTCCTTCGGGGACTTTTTCACCAACTCAAAGACTTCAAAACACCGTTTCATCCTACCTTTTTTTAAGCTCAAGGCAGATTTAGTTTCTTATAGAATGTCTTTCTTTCTCCCCCCGCTGCAGGATATGAAAAGACAGAGGACACCGCAGAAAAGACGTCCTTAGCTGACCAGGAAGATGCCCGGATGATATACCTCAACCAGCCGCAGTTTGCCAAGTTTTGCAACAATCGAGTCAGGTAAGGAGTGTTTGCATTAATGGAAATTTAAAAATTCATCATCTGAATCATCGGTTGGTTTTGAAAGGCAGTTGCATTTAGGTATTATAAGTGTGGGAGCATGTTGTAAACTCTAATGCTGACTATTGTTTTTGGTAAACACGTAGCATTACCATTGCTACTGTACGGTAGTATTCCATGTGAACCTAATACTTGGCTAGTAGTAATGGTTTTGGTCTGTTTGTACCACCTTTAGAGTAAAATCCCCAGCAGTTTGTCCTTTTGTACGCCTCTCCAACATGCATTACACTGGGCATTTAGCGCTTTCTTGCGTTCATTATGAGCTGAAAAACCAAACCTCTTTAAGTTAAATATCAGTGCAGCCTCAATTGTGCACAATATTGGAAAAGCTACACTAGAATGTCCATATACCTTCACATTTTGAGTTAATGGTTTCTCACTAAGCTGAGGAAGCAACACACTTAAAGCTATACAATCATAAACAATGTCTGTAGTATATCCTCAGTGATGTCTTTAACACCGGATGAAGGAAACATGTTCATCCTGTAGAGGTTTATTGTGGTATAGAGATACTGTGCATTCAATGAATACAAACTTCTGTCTTCGATGTCGCAAGGTCAACCATTAGCACTTACCATCCAGCATTTCCGGTGTTATGTTAGATCCCTACAGCTCCGGAAAAAAGAGACCACTCCACATTAAGTCTTTATCTCTACATGTATGGCAGCCATTCCAGTCTCTGTTGAATTCCAACACAGAGAAATGTTGTCAGTAGTTTAAAGAAAACAATAAAAAATAAGTTAATTCATTTAACTCAAAGACATATCTATAACTAGTCAAACCAGAGGAACTGACAATGCTGAAGTGTTCTCTGACTTTTTTTTCCGGGACTGTATGTCACTCAAAATGAAGTTGTATGTAACTGCTTAATAACTCACATCTGAAATGTTTTCTCTCATTTGGCTGTTGGTGCTATTTTTAACTTGCTACTGGCAACCCAGAGGCCATCACTGCTTTTCATGGTGACCTGCAGCATAACTTGCCACTTTGCCTCTAACCTTACATTAACCTTTCGATTCACAAGCAAAACTGTTGGATTGAAGAGTATCTGCTGCTGCTACTTAAATGTCAGCCTGGGGAACATTTCTCAAAAGCAAGCTATCTGTAAAATTCAGAATTCATTTTAAGGGCCTGTTTGAACATATGTTGAGAAAATCTCGTCTTAAAGGGAAAAATATATTGTGTTTCACCCTATTAAGATGACTAAATACCATCCCCAGAGTTAAAACAGGGTACAGAGCTATAGTTTTTAATGCCAGGAGCTGCCACTAGGCTATATCGGTACTATGACAGCCCCCTAAGCCATATGATATTTGATAAGGACTTGCAAGATTTGTATCACCAGTGACGCCTAAGTCCATTTTATCCAGGCTAGATCTTTTTATCATGTTTGTTCTCCTGGAGGAGTGCAGTGCTTCTAGCATTAAAGGTCACGTTTGTTAGGTCAGGTCGTCCTCTGTCAATGAATATTACTGTTAGCGTTCCCGCTGCATGAGTAGCTTGAGATGTGCTTACAAAGACACTGCTGTAGGAAAATGAAAATAGAAAATTATGAATTTGCAAATAATGAAAGCAGATGAGCAATATGCATATTATCTTCCTTTACACCATTTAAAAAATATATAGTTTACTGAATTTGTGTGATCTTACCAGATGCTGTTACCACACAAACACTCAACATTAGGCAGATCAATGATCAATAAGAAATCATCGTCTCAGACTTTCTATTAATACATTTATCAGAAGTATGATAGCTGCTCCACTGAAAGTCAATCCAATATAATTGTATAAATATAACAGCAGTATGTATCGAAGTTTGACTGCTATTAGCACAGTTTTTAGAGACTAAAGAGTCTGTTCTCTGAGCTCACACTGAATTGAAAGCTTGCATGTTAATGCCTTTTCAAACCACATTTGTTTCAGATCCTCTCCCTTGGATCTGATTGAAATGCAGCCACGTTTTTTCCTTTTTAACTGATTTCACTTTGTTTAGTGTGCTAACGTATTGTTTGAAGACTGAAGTACACAGCTTGCAGACAAATTTTAAACAACGTTTTTGAGTATTTGTATTCTGAATGTGTCCAAAAATGGGACTCAAGCCTTGGAGGCCCATCAGGCTTTAGTCTGCTCTAAAGATCTGTGGAGACACCTACAGGCGCTGGGTCTGTAATAAATTGTGAATCTAATGTTACAAGCAGGCAGCCATCACAGGTTTTTCTGCTTTCACTTGCTCTCATCTCCCCTCTGCAGCATCAATACCTGCAGAACATGTCACAGCTCACCATCACTCAGATGCACACGTATGTGACTCCTGCTCCACAACATAAAGGCGGCCTGTTCTCTCCTGTATGCATGTGGAGTGTTTATTTAGCTACTGGCAGAACTGGTTGTTTTTTATAGATTGTTAATCGCTATCCACAACTCATCCTATAGCAAACAGGAGTGGCTTTACAAACCCATTTTGCTGTCATGTGTCTTTGACATCCTAATATTGCATGCCTTGGGTGGAAAACAAGAGATAATCCTGACATGCATACATACAAACAGACAGTTATGAACACCGACAGAAAAGCACACTGACTACATTCGTTTGTACAGTCTGAGAAGAGTTCCTTAATTTGCCACGTGATCACATGACACTACACATTTCCCTAAGTGGTATTTATTCATCTTTGTCCACAACTCTGTGGGTTTTATATCATCATGACCACATTCAAGCTTCTCAGAGCAATTCAATATGAAGTTTTGCACATTATAAAGTTTAACTATCACATTTAACTGGTGAGAGGCAGTGCTTCTGTTGTTATACACACACATAGAGACCCATCTTAAAAGGCCAGTACAGAAATAGTGATCCAACCTGTTGTTCAGCTTCATGCAGGCTGCAGTATTTGCAAAGCTAAATAACTTGACAAACAAGGACTTATCATCATCCTGTATGCTAAATCAACAACCGGTCTGACCCTACAAACACCATATAGAGATTCAGTTTACAATTTGATCCATTCAACATATACAAATAGATATAAACAAGATTCTGATTTGTGTCTGCCAATGAGCTGTCTGAATAGACTGTGGTTGTTCTGCATGAGCTTCAGTGGCTGATTTGATCATCTCTCCTGTGGTTTACTATACACTGCTATATCCTGCTGGCCTCAGATGGAAGAGATTGACCCACAAGGGAGTGTACTGTATTAGAAAAGTGTGACATAACCTGCTAGTATTGTCATGTGTCTAGCTTTTTGTTCATCTAGTTTTATAGATAAAGAAAACTCCATTTGGGAAGTTTTTAAGAAGAGCACCTGTAATTTAACAAGTAAAAGTATTGGTTTCTGTTGCTGTGAAAGGTTTGTTTACATAGAACACACACGCGAAGAGGCCTACACAGTGAATTATGATAATGTCAAAAGATTTTTTAAATATTATTTGTATTGTCAGATATACTGGTTATTCTCTAAAATAAAGGGAAACCACCTCTGAGAGGTTTTGCAAGTCATGCTGCAACATCCTCATTGGCTTCCCTTTCAGTGTGGTAACGTCATGTGACTGATTGCTCTACAGCTGTTGAATTACGGGCAAAGTTAGATTGTGTTAGCTCTTTATTTTCTTGCATTTAAATCCACCCATTGATGTTTCAATCCAATGGGATGCTCTGTGTTGTTTTGTTGTATGTTTAACTCTTTAGAAAAGATGCTAGAGAGGTGTGGCTCCAAAGAGGAATCAAACAAAACGCTTGTGTCAATGTATGTCCATCTTGTTTTGACTTGTCAGGCAAACCAGAACAGACCTTCATAATGACTTCCTGTAAAGCCAAACCTGCAGAGATACTGCATTAAGAAAAAGGGGTTTCCCTCATGTTGTCTTGATCTTCAGGGCACGACCAGGAAATATAATATTAGATCCATAATCATCCATTAAGCTGATTGTTAAATGAGTCTGGGAAATGATGCAGTGACCAGGAGTCAGAATGGGACTCACTTCACCCAATAGATCAGAAATAAAGATGGTGAGGGCAATAAAGTAAACTTAAAGGGAACAATTCACCAAACCTTTCCCTGAAATGTTGCTTTAGAAATTACAAAGGCATAATGTCACACACACACACACACACACACACACACACACACACACCACACACACACACACACACACACACACACACACACACACACACACACACACACACACACACTTATCTATCCCATTGATAAGCTAATAAATGCACACTTCATGATAACCAGCAACCTAGCTACTTGTATATGGATTTGTGCTCTAACCTTGTGTTTATTCTTTGGCTCGCATTCCTTTTGTTTTATGTTTGCTGTCCTCATGGAATTCAGTATTAAACTCATTTCAAACACACATAAGGCCTGTAGAAATACTCTTTAGTCTTTATAGATTTAAAGCTATTTGCATGTCTATAAAATAAGACATCATATCTTCAGACAGCCTTAAAACTGATCTTATTTTAACACAAAGGATGATTTCTTTTTACAGGAAACTTTACCCCCAAAATGTATGTACCTCACGAATATCAAGAATTAAAACATCTTACTTTATAAACAATTATCTGTATTTATTTGGTTTGAATTTCCCCTTGGTGTGATGTTTTTTGATCAAATGAATCAACTGACAATTATATTCAGGACATATTAAACAGGATCATTTTAATAACACGACGCTGATACAAATTTTCAGAATAAAGCGTAATCGCTATTAAACTACGTAGTATTTAAAGATTTTGATTTCTCATAGATGTCACCGAAAGTGAAAAAACTAGAGCTATTGAAAGAAAAACGATACTTTGTTGAAAGAAACAAAGCTGACCCTTCGCTGACCCTTGTCCGATGTGAGGCTGGTGTTACACTGCACTGCTGTCAGAACAATGGCTCTCTCATTCACTCACTCACTCACTCTCACTCTGTCTCGCTCACTGTCAGTGGACAGCTCAGCTGTACTCGGCGCTCAGATAACAAACTCATTATTTTGTATTGAATAATGCTATCTCTTTATCCAATAGCTTTACATCGTGTTTGTCGACGTTCCACGAGTCTTGCAAATGCGCCTGTCCAACATGATTCAGTTTAACAGGAACAAACAGTGATATCACTATTTTAACCTCCATATGCTTAACACCCTTCAGACGTGTTGGAGGCTAAACTCTGTGATATTCTACTTGTGTGTTTGTGACGGCTTTTGTGTGTGCGTGAGTAAGCAAAGTGTTGCCAGTGGCTTGGCGTACATCATGGCGCATATGTTCTCCCAAAGTGGAGGTTCTGACTGGCCCTTTAACACAGCTGTAAGTCAGACTGCTGGAGGTTTGACTCTCAGGCTGATGAAGGCTCCACCAGCCTCGACAATACCACCATCACTGCCAACACACACCACCCAGCCCCACTGCAGCACAGGCAACATAGCTCATGTACGACAGGAGCACTTTCACCCCTCCTCCTCCCAATCGTTCTTTATGACCACTGAGTACACTGCTCTCTGCTGTTCATCAGTCCCTCACTTAAACACAGCAACAAAAAGTACCTTGTTCAATGAGTGAATGATTATATAAAATGCATATATTTGATATGACTGGGTTGGAAAATATAAATGTATCTAAACATTGCTTTGTGAAAAGGAGAGAGAACTAACTGTCTTCTTTTTCTTGCCTCCTTCCTCCCACCATGGCCTTGTTTGCTGCCTGATGCCGTCCTCAGCACAGCCAAATATAACGTCCTCACCTTCCTCCCCCGATTCCTCTACTCGCAGTTCAGACGAGCAGCAAATGCCTTCTTTCTCTTCATTGCACTGTTGCAGGTAAGATCAGCTGTGAATCTGTGCTTCAAAACAAAGATGTTACCCTATTAATAGGGCTGCTCAATTATACAAAAATATAATACAATCACAATTATTTTGGTCAGTATTGAGATCAATATTATTTACCACAGTTACTTATTGACTTTGGAAAAAACATGGATTTATTTAACTTTAATTTAATTTGTAATTTTTTTTGTATTATTTGATTTTTTTTTAATGAAAATATAATTTATTAGAAAATTAGTATTCTTTATTATTTATTTATATATACATTAAAATAAATCACATGTAAAATAAATGTACAAATACAAATTAAATCTGAATGATTTTTTAATCACTGTACTTCTAAGCTATTCTTTTTTAATTTAAAATATAATTTGACACCACCTAGACCCCATTTCTATTGGTCAATTCTGTAATTTCATATACACACACACACACACACACACACACACACACACACACACACACACACACACACACACACACACACACACACACAGTATTTTATATATCCTCATAATGAATAATACATGTAATACTATGTGTGCTTCTTTGACATTTATAGATTTTTTTGCCCGCAGGCCTAACACACTATACTGAATATACCATGCGTTTGAAATAAATGGGGTCCCGTGCATGACATGGCATTGTATTTTATTCCCTTACTGTACCATTACTTACAGGCAGTAGAGCTTCAGTGTCAGCTGATCGTTGGCTTTGCTTGTGTTTTGATCACTTCCCATAAACTACCAACAGATCTTAGCACTGTTTTGATTCAGAACAAAGACTTTCTTTCTTTACCATTAATCCCTTTTAAGAACACTGGAAGCCCCAAACCACCAATCATTACTATATGATTCAAAGCGGACAAAACCCCATGTCTCAGGTGTTTTCAAAGCTTTCCAGAACAGATTAACAATGGAGAGAAGGAGCGCTGCATAGAACTGAGAGTCTGTCTTTACCTATATCCGTGTTGACAGACTAGCCTCTGTTAATGAGAGCTTTGAGGATGGGAAAGGGCTCTATCCACTGACCTTGAAGAAGCTGCTTTGAAAAGCAGCCAGTGTGAATCTTCATTACCTACCCTGTCGATGCGGCGACCTTGAATAAAACATCTATGCAGATGAGGGAGACATAAGATCTATCTCGTTCAACTTTCCTCCGGGCTATAAAAGGGACAATCTCCTGTGGCCCTCACTCAGCTTTAATTACGCTGATGTTTAACTGTTAATTTCGAAAGTCTTAAAATAGCCAAATCATTAAACATTAAGTGGGAAGAGGGGCATTAAAATAGTACTGAGAACCTTATATACCCAGACATCGCAAAGTTTGTGTCGATATTCTTTTTCCTGAAAAAAAGGTTTTGTCTCATTTAGCAAATCCCAGATGTGTCTCCCACCGGTCGCTGGACCACACTGGTGCCGCTGCTCTTCATCCTGGTGGTGGCTGCTGTGAAGGAGTTCATTGAGGATCTGGTAAGACAAATCTCACATATTATTTGACACTAGTTTTGGTGTGTGTCCCCCCTGTCAGAAGATCTCGCTTTCAGCAGACTGGCATTATATTTAGATCTGGCTTGAATTGGCTTAAATCTATTTGCTATGGTATATCATTTTACATAAGTGTTTGCATTTATTCAAAATGATTTGCCTTACATGTACCTAAGGTTCCGCAGTTGTTCAAGAATGGCCCACTGAATTGTGTTTCTTGGACCAGAAATCTCTATATTACCTTCCTTAATTAGGATAGTAGGTTACTAGTTCTCAGTTGTATTGATGTCGCTCTATAGAGAGTGAGGGCTTTGGCTTTGTCCTCTGAGTGCTGCATCAGAGAGGAATCAGGATGTTTATATGACCACAGCAGGGAACTCCCCAACATATAGACACATTATCACACAGAGACGTGCGTACACACAAACACACTCATTTCCGAGGTCACAGCTGTGCCTACTGCACCCACAGTTCTCTTTCAGTCAATTAACCTACATACTGAACGCTTGTGAACAAAGGCAGTTAGCACTAACAAAACAATACAACTGTCTGCCCTTGAGCATATCAGAACTTTTGAACAGATGCTTAAAAAATAAATAGGTTATGCATTTTATAGAGCATGATGGAGGGTAAAATAAAAATATTGTATGAATTCTTCATTGCTGGAGTGTGTTTGTGTCTATGTTGGCAAGTAATCCACTCAAGCCCATTCAAACTAAGTGAGGGAATGTTGCCTTGTACTGTATTGCAGTGACCCTGCAATGCGATCGTACATGCAGGTCTCAGCGGACAGTTACTCTATACTATTAGCCTCCATCTCGTGCTGAAGGGACCAGCGCAGCACTTTCTCTCTCGGCCTGTTGTGAAAAACATGGGAACAGAGCGGTGATGACTCCGTCTTTATCGCTGAAGGTCACCTGCACACGTCTGTTCCCTGTACTGTGCTGTCCCTCACAAGTTGACCTGACAGGGCAACATCGACCCCTAACTTCATGAATCATGCACCATGGACCCACGCTGCTCAGCACATATCTTACCTTGTTGTTGGCTGTTAAGTTTCCAGTGAGATTAAAATGAAAACAGCAGTTTAATCTCCACTACTGCGTCACTCTCGTTTAAGCCACATGAGCAGGTTAATCAAGGTAACGTTGCAGAAGCTCTGCCCTTATTATTTCTGCTGCCTTCAGATTTCCCCCGCTATAGTGTACAGAGGCCTGATACTGCAGTATTTACGCATAACCTCTGCATGCTACTCGCCTTCCACTGCACTGTGATTACACACATCATCTAAATACAGCACATCCGCCTTTTCTCCACATCCATTGGGACAGAAGGTACGAGAGAGAATATGAGAGGGGGGGGGGTGAGGCAGAAAAAGTTGTGGAGTAAGGTTACTGTATATAAATACATTTCTCTGCTACTACACATTTATGAATCGAGAACGGTCTATACTGCCAGAAGAGATATTGTGCGGATGAATGAAATTAGCTGACGGGATGATGAATGAGCTTCATGAAGGTCTCTACCAGCTAACTTGTTTTCTGGGTATAGTGCAGCTGGTAAAAGTCTGACGCCACAGATGCAGTCAGACATTTCATTAGACACTACAGAACGCTGCAGGGATATTAAGAACAATTTGATTCAACTGGAGCCTGAAAAGAAGTCGGGTAATGGACGACAGAGAGGAAACACGCTGCAGTATAATCGTTGTAGAGGAGACTTAAGAGTGGATGAAACAAAGGTGTGAGAGAAAACAAATCCTAGAGAAGAGATTCAGCTTAAGGGTTCAGAGTATTTCATAATATATAAAAAGCTGAGCATTGTGATGTATTTTCTTGGGTCAATGATTCGTTTTCTTGTGTTTGCTATAATCTTGAGAAGCACAAATAATGAAACCATAACGACAGTGTGTTCAGGAAAGTACACGCCTTATGTTTTGCAACAATTCAAACGCCTTTTGTAAAAATTGAAGGATTTCAGATATGATGATGTAATGAAACAAGATGATAGCCAAAGACATCTGCAAGCAAGAATGTAGGCGGGGAAGGTGTTAAAGAAACACAATTTCTAAGGAAAAGACTTCTCAGAAAGAGAGGAAGGGAGGGATCAAAATAAATGAATAAGCTACAGAACAGAAAGTGGATTGGGAAGAAGAGCATGCACTTGATAGATGATTAATTCAGTATGTGCCTCCATGGAACAACCCCCAGTTTATATATATTGTGTTTCATGATCAGAAACTGATTATTGCATCAAACTGAATCAGTGTTCCATTTGAAATTGTGGGGTTTCATTAGATGCTTTCGTGACACAGCTCATTGGAGAAATCTGGCTCAACGGTTTATACACTGCTCCATTAGCAGCTTTGTATCGATGCATCCCATCTCCGCCGCTCTGTTTTGTCGCAGTCAACAAGAACACTTTTTCCCCTCTTGAAAAGTACAGTACAGTGTGCCAAATTACCCACATTAGCCTTAAATTGCATTACAATTAGACTAAATTTGAATAGATCTTCAAAGTAAACAGATTATTAGCGTGAGTGGACATGAGTGGAGACGTCCTCTCCTCAGTAATGGAGTCCAGCAGCACATGTTGCTTGGAGGAGCTACATGGGGAAACAGTGATTATTTATACAAGACGGACTCAGCAACACATTATTACTCAGCGTGATGCTAGTTGACAAGCTGTCCCTTGGAATCAGCTGTTGGAGTCACAGTTGATTTCATGACTGTTCAACAAACAAGAGAGACGCGAGGCAAATAATGCTGATTAGTTTCAAGATGAAGTCAAAACAGCACCTATAGGGGAGTGTTGGTTTTTATGTGGACACTTCAGTGCCAAATGTCAAATATGCCGCTTGACATACAATTATGGACGACAAGAAAATGTTCTACGCAGTGTGTGGTAGAAAGGACATGTATCTCCTTCCAACGCTTTTCTCATTAGTTTCATATTTGCAACATACTTTTCTTTTAAATTAACTGTAAATTAGTAGCTAAATGTATTTGATAGTCCAGTAAAGCTAAATGGAAAACATATCAGACCACAAGATCCATTTGAGTAGCAAATCTGAGGCTTTTTATGTAACCACGTGTTCATCAGCAGATGGGTTTTGTCGATTATGTGGAATTGTAGATGTTAAAATTCAATTTTTTTGTACAGTAGTTAAAGGTGTTCGTCCATATTGACATGCCCTGTAACGTAAAGCGTCATGGCAAAAAGCAGTCTGAAAGGCCTGAATATATTTATTGTAATGCTTTGCATTGAAATTGTTGTTGACAGCTATGATCAACGACCGTTACATTTCCCACAGACGCATACTGTATGTTTGCACGTGGTTCCAGCAAATGGCCTTTCAGATTGGTGGCCCGTTGTTGACCTTGTTGCCACTATTCTGAGATGTACTGTATATATAATGTGATATTATTGAATGCTGTTTGTTCCTGTGAAAGATATGATAAATCAAATATTGCACAGCCACAGTCAATACCAGTTTTTATTTTCTCTGCATAAGCTGAGTTACAAAGGGTAGGAGGCATGAACATGTTTAAGATGATGGGGTTCTTGCTGGTGCCACAACAAACAATATGCTGTCATGGTCCTGTAAGAGGCATTACTCAAATGTCTTACTGCAGAATGAGTCTGTGCAGATAGAAGGTGGTATAGTCCTTGTAAGAGTGTTCACATAAACTCTGCAGTCAGTGAGAAGGTGTTATATTCGTTATACTTCCTCTTTCTCACTTCGTAGTAGGTGGTGCTATAAGGTGTCAGCTTCTTCAGGCCTTTCAAAAGTAGAGAAGTGGAGGCTTTTATCAACATGGTTATAAGTCTGATTATTTTCTTGTTGTTTCAGCTCAATGTTTTGTTGTTGCTTTGTTAATTCACGCATACAGAGGTTAAATTATGCTCTTTTTCTCCTTACAGAAACGTCACAATGCTGACAGCATTGTCAACAAAAAGGAATGTCAAGGTATTGAGAGCATTTCTTCTTTTTTATTGTAAAAGCCTGTGTGTTGTTGGACTTACTAGTGTTCATTAAATCCTTCATAAATCTGAAAGTCTTCTCTGTCCTTGCCTTCGTTGTCTCTTGCTGTAACTCTCTGTCTGTCTGTCTGTCTCTCTCTCTCTCTCTCTCTCTCTCTCTCTCATTTCTCTCATTTCTCACCACAGTTCTGAGGAACGGTGCCTGGGAGATCGTGCACTGGGAGAAGGTATTTAACCACAATGTGTCACTAATTGTCAATTTCACCAGCTCACATGTTTTTCATCTAGAGCACATTTGCCATCTAGTGTGCTGCTGTCAATTTTGAGAACTGATCCCTCTAGTGTCCAGCCGCTAATTAACCCCGCGTTGCCATGTGGACGTGGCGATTAGGAGGCGTCGCTGGAGAAGCGTCCTCTTTTCCCCCTTAATGAAACAATGCTATTATTGTGGCTGGAACAATTTCTGTGAAACAACACCAGGCAGTTCAGAAATATTGCTTCTTCCATTAGAGGGTGCAATCAGCATGGAGCAGGGAAATATAAGATACATCTTTCTTTCTGCTGCCGAGGATATGAGACAGGAAAGTATTTGTTGATTTGTTCCTTACAACTAAAAGTAAAGCAGGAGATGTAGTGTCTATAAACACATTGCTAGCTCGACTGCTTGCCTGGAAATTGCAATTTTTTATTAAAGCAAAAATATGTCGTACATCAAGATGAATACAAAATAGAACATGAGCACTACATCACATATTTAAGACAGCATGCTAAAATAAAATGAAGTATAGGTTGCAGTCCATGATTAATGCTGTAGAATGGGGTTTAGGAGGTATTTATTGTTACAGTAAATGAACCCTAACTGATTTATACATAGGCCTTGTTCTCAGAGGCAGTGACGCAGGGTTTCTGTAACTCTCAACATATACGATTCATGCATCGACTCGGTTCATGCAAGGAGAAAATCAGGGACTTTCTTTCTGGGAAGTGAATGTTCCTCTTTATTTATACAGAACTACTCTAAAAACGGTAGCTTTAAATAATGAATGTGTTTTACATCTTCATCATGCATATTGTAAAAGTAGCTTCTCTCCCAAACTTCTCCAAGTTCCTTTCCAGGCAGCTTGAATGAGGCCAAAATGACGTGCTGTTTTTTTTCCTGTTTTAGTCTTAAACAACATCTAGATCATAATTATTTCTTAGATGATGGTAACAAAATCGTTTTGTTTTTTTGGGTCATTTTTTCAGCTGTAATACATTTTTCATACTGTAGAAAACAAGATTTGTTTCCTTATTGTCAATTCACTGTTTTACTCAGGAAATTGTTCCTCCCTGTTGTTATTACCTTGCATTGTAAATTTGCTTTGAGGGACATGATAACCCAGACATTCTTTTTACACAGGTCCTTCCTACTTCAACTCACTACTTTTTGACAAAATATTTGATAATGTCCTTCTCTTTGCTCTTCAATTATGTCATTATTCAGCATTTTCAGCTGCTTTTTTTGTTGTTACTGCCCCGCTTAATCTTGAGGTTTTTATGAAATATATTCAATACAGTATATATATTTTAATTTGACTTTATTAGCTGCAGGAAAATAAATGATCTAGGACTATAACAGACATCTTGTACTGCAATGGTGAGCTTGTAGTTGTATAAAATGCATTAACCTCAAGTGTTAATTTCACCTTTTTTCCCCTGAAGTTTCTGAATGATGGGATATACTAAGTGCTCGCACCTGTTACGCAAAGCTGATCAGTAATATAAAGAAGACTCCTGCTGTGTCTGTACTGCCTTGCATTTGTTTCACCAGCTGTGTATTTTTTTGCAGTTTTATAGGCAGTGCAAAATAATAACCAGTTTATTTTCACAGGTTGAAGTGGGCAATATTATTAAAGTAAATGGCGGTGATTTCGTTCCTGTGGATGCTGTCTTTTTGTGGTCCAGGTATAGGAGTCTAACTCAAAATGTGGAAACTCTGCCCTTCTTTCTTGCCCTTGCTCTCTCGCCTCTCCCTAAGGAAGTGACGGTTACAATGAGCAATTAAGTCAAAGTGGCAAAAATCCTGCATTTGAAATGCAATTGGAACATCTAATTTTTTTAGTAGAACACTACTTGTCCAGTCCACTAATTGTACTTTCGTATCTTGTTGTGACAGCCATCATTTCTCTAGGTGCAAGGCTGGTAATGTGATATTGAATTAGGATTGATCAGTCATGCTATTAAACTAACATTCTGTATTCCTCTTTAAGACTATTTCAAAGTCTAAAAATCTACTGGCAAGTTTTTAATCGCAACGTCCCACATCATTACTTCGGTCAGGATGTAATATTTTTGTATTCATACCTTGACAATTGTGTCATCAACTTTACAGTTTCATGTTTTTCTGAATGATTTTGTGAAAAGGAGAACAGATGACTAACCCTCTGATCGCACAGGACTGATCTCTGTGCTTTTGTCATTTCTCTCTCCCCTTATGTTGTCTGTCTGTCTGTCTGTGTTTTCTTTCCATCCCTACCTTTTCTTTTCTCATCCTCCCCTCTCCTGCCCCCCCCTGTGCGAACAACTGCCCCACCTCCTCTCTCTCGCCCCCTGCTGGTGCGTGGTTGGTAAAATCAGGTGGCAGTTGGGGAAGTAGTCAGAGCTTCAAACGGGGATCACCTCCCGGCTGACCTCGTCATACTGTCGTCCAGGTCAGAAAACCAGCAATCTAAGCAAACACAGCAGCCATGGGAGGGATATGGAGTGTGTGCACCATATGTGACAAGACATCTTAGCCCTTGTCTCTATAAAATACCTACTTTTAAAGACTAGAGGAAAGAAAGAACCTGTAAATATTCTGGCAGCAACCCCATATTGTCACAGTGCCACAGTCGATGAATGTTCCTCTCCTTTTTTCTACTTTTCCTCCACATCGTGGTTTGGCAGCCATTTATACAGTCATTTTATTCTGTTGTATTCTTAAAAGACCTAACCACAGTAGACCCTTTTCAATGGTTGGCTGCTCAGCGTGAATGGAGTCATCTAGTATTACAACACAGGAGTTCATGCTCCTTTTTTCACACACTTTTCAATTGGATGTGAACAGATTTCCACATTTTTTCCCTTTGAATGGCTTTTATGGCACCCTGCATGCAACAATGTCATTTTGTTCTCATGTGACAGTATGCATGTTGTCACCCACACGTTTTAAATTTTGCAGTGAGCTTAACTGTAGTTCAGAAATTCACAATCACTCATTTTGCTGTTTTAAGGAAAAGCAAGGAGTTTTAAAATTTACTTCCTGGCCATGGCATCAGACTTCTGCTCATTTGCATGAAACAAAGCTCTCATTTCATGGGTAATAGTGCCCGATTCCAAACCTCTTATTGACTGTGCTTCAGTGTACAGATCTCGTTTTGCTTTTCCTTTTCACCCTGTGTGTTTGGACCAGCCTTTAGTAGGAATAAATCACTCTATAAAGAGAGCAGCTAAGCAGAAACCCAGCTCACCTAAGCACCGGCATGCTCTCACTCTCTGTCCCCGTGCCCAGAGTCTGTCAGAGGCCGTTTTTCTGCTCTGTTTGTTGTGCCCGGCATGCTTGCTTGCTCGTATATCCTTCCTCTGGCGCTGTCTCCACTTCCTGTCCCTTAGCGGTGTATTTAAGACAGTAACCCTCTAGGACAGGGGTGTCCAAACTACGGCCCAGGGGCCAAATGTGGCCCGCAGGCCATTTTGAATCGGCCCTCTGCAA
The DNA here is from genome assembly GCF_036324505.1 of Eleginops maclovinus. Lineage (NCBI taxonomy): Eukaryota > Metazoa > Chordata > Actinopteri > Perciformes > Eleginopidae > Eleginops > Eleginops maclovinus. The sequence continues at coordinate 8,032,189 of NC_086371.1, forward strand.
ATTATAAAAGTATAATGGAATATGGCCCACAAATTAAACTTTCGCTTGTCTTATATTGTACTTCTCAAATATATACGTTCAAATATATAATGAGAGATGGTATGTAGGCTGTTTTTTTCTGAAAGCTTTTTCAAGTATCGCACATTATTCACCTACATTTTATTTGTTTTGCTAACTTATAACTTGCCTTTTGAGACAATATTCACCTCTATAAGTGGCCCAGCTCTCCATATATTTTTCTGTATGTGGCCCTCGGTGAAAAAAGTTTGGACACCCCTGCTCTAGGGTAACAGCAAACAAAGATGGCTGTCTTATATTTAGTATACATTACCTCAGTAACTTCCACTTTTGTACCCGAGTGGCCTTCAGGCTGACATGCAGCGTCTTTGCTCGCATTGATCTAGTCTTATATAAATATTCTGTTGTAGACCCTTTTTGAAATTTCATTTAATTTCTAAATAGACTGAAATTAAAGTGAAAGTGAAAAGTTATTATTGAATTATTGGTAATTATCAGTAGATTTTAGTAGATTTTTACAATAATGTCATTTTGAACAGCTGATGATAGAGATATTGTAATATTTGAATAAATAGCAGTAATCATCTTGTATTACTACTCCAAGTGTCTCTATCCTCTCCTTCCACTACAGTGAACCACAGGGAATGTGCTACATTGAAACCTCTAACTTGGATGGAGAAACAAACCTTAAAATCAGACAGGTATTTTTTTTTTTGTTATGTTTATACAAGTTACAGTCCCTACAATTTGCCTTATATTCTGTGAAGGTAACAATACACAGATTGATTGAAAACTAAATCACTGCTTTAATTACTTCAACAGGGTCTCCAAGTGACCTCAGACATACGGGACATCGACAGCCTGATGCGTCTCTCTGGGAAGATGGAGTGTGAGAGCCCAAACCGCCATCTGTACGAGTTTGTGGGGAACCTCCGCCTGGACGGACACAGGTGGGCTCAGTCGCAGAGCTCCGTGCCTGGCTCTCTGCCCCTCTTACCAACTCAATAAACCATTAGCCAGGAACACAGCCGGCATTATGAGGTTTAAGGGATTATTTAGTACGTCTGATAAACAAATAAAAGCACCTGCCTCTGTGAAATGTAATGAAATATTTGTTTTGAGGCTTTTCCATTGTACAGAAAATGAATTATATGCTGTATGCCTGCTTTTATTATGGCTCTGTTATATGAGTTTTACTCTCCTCTGAAAAGCATTGTTACCAGGAGCCTTTAGGGGGTGTAGGGTTTTAATGGGCTTTGATTTCGTATTGATAGGAAATCTTTCTAAAATGCTTTTTTTCCATTATTACCTGTACACACACATTCAGATTTATAATTAACAGTTATACTCATAAATGGTGAAATATGTTTTTGTCTATAAATATAATGGACAATAATAAGTCTTTCAAAGCATCACAACAAACATATTGTCTAGTTTTTTTTTGGTGTGTAATGTCTGTGTGGTAACATCTTGTCAGTATAGATTACTTTGTGTGGTTGTATTGATTATTGGTTGTCTTTAGCATTGGCATATTCATCAGTAGGGAATCAGAAACGTTTATGTAAATTGTATGTAAGGTCAGCACTCATTTCGGGTAATATTGGAAGGCTAACAGTGTTTTTTTTTTTACTTAATTGTCTTTAGTAGCAAGATAAGATAATTGTTTAATGTCTTACCCATTACTGTCAACCAAATGCTTATTTCTCTGTGGGGAAATCATGTACTAATGGCATTGCTGTGTTTTCATTGCAGTACAATTCCACTGGGTCCAGATCAGATCTTACTGAGAGGAGCCCAGCTGAGGAACACTCAGTGGGTCCATGGTGTGGTGGTCTACACAGGACATGACACCAAGCTCATGCAGGTAAAGCATGTCTGCATAGCGAGGGGTCATATTTGGGTTAGAGGTGAATTAACCTGACAAAGCTCAGTCTGGGAACCAGTGTATACTTAATGTTATTTATTGTTTTTCCTTTTGGTGCATCATTTATGCACACAAATCAAATCCTTACGTGTTGAGAACATCACCACTGGTTTTACTTTCAAATATTTATGATTTACTTTTAACGTAACTCTAATGTCATTTGTTACCCAGAATTCCACTCGGCCTCCTCTGAAGCTGTCCAACGTGGAGCGTATCACCAACTTTCAGATCCTGGTGCTGTTCGGCTGCCTGCTGGCCATCTCTCTGGTCTGCTCCATCGGCCAAACCATCTGGAAGTACCAGTACGGCAACGATGCCTGGTACATGGATCTCAACTGTAAGAGTCTCCACAGCCCACGCTGCTGCTCTTATTCCACATATTTTGTCTCACTTGTCCATATCAGCTTATTCCTTTGTCATTTTAAGTTCCTAAATGCTGGTATGTGTTGTGTCGTTTTTATGTTGCCTCAGTTAAACTATGTTTCGCATTACAAGTGAAATATGTGGCAATGTGGGAATAAGTGAATTCCCTGTTAACTGAGAAAAGACAGCTGTGACATGCATAGATGTGTTGTGAATGAGTTTGAGTGAAAACAGAAATGGTTGAATATCACTGCGCTGCTGTACTTTTTTGTTCCTTTCTAATGTTCTGTTTGATTTTGTTGTTTTCTTTGTTGTCGTTTTTTTAACAGCTCCAGGTAACAACCATTTAAAAGCCTTGGCCATCCGTGAATGACCCTCCCTTACTAACCCCTTACTGAAGCTCTGCCTTTGCTAAGCAAATGAAGCCCCCTACCCTCGCCCCCTATATGGTTGCCCTACTTTGTATGGGCCCATGCCATGGACAAGCACATACCAGGGATCCAACAATAGGTTTTTCCCCTCCAGCTCTCTTATACCTTCGTCTAGTTATTTTCAGTGCCTGATGCAAACAGTGTCTCACTTTTCCTCCATTCTTTTGTGCCACGTTAAACACTTTGCATTTTCCAAGCTTCAGACCCTCATCTTAATTTCCCCCCCCCCCCTTAATTTCCGAGAAATGAACAGCAGCATTTACTTTTACTGCCAGGGAGATGAGGTAGGTACTCAGGAAGCTGTTCCTAGCAGGAGGCTTATACGTGTTTATTGCTCGAACACAACATGTGTTGCAACCCAAGGGGCAAGAGCTGACATTTTCTAAATGCCTCTGTCGCTGCCTTTCTTGTGTGGAGTTTTCTAAGGACAGACAGAGAGGGGAGGGAGGGAAGCGGAGAGGTGGGTTACACATTAAATTCCATACAATTTAAAGCTACTATTTACACAAAACAAAACATATGGGCTGCTCGGTTTCTGTTGCAGTATGTCTGTTGTGATGAAGCTCTGAACCTGGTGTGCAAAGTGCTTATCGTGATACTCTGGCCATTACTCTGTACCCTGATAGGCCTGTGTAGGAGAGGTTGTGCCCTGGTCAATTTCAGCTTGCACTACGACTTACACTGTCCCTCTTTACGAGATGTTGCATTGGCTTCTATTGGTTTCGTAAAGGGTTTTAACAATGTCTTCAGTGGCATTAAAACCCACATCTTAAACTCCCTATAAGACTCCGATGAGGGGAGTGTAAGTCATAAGGCAGGCGTCCATCTTGAGACTGATTGTACTTCCATAAGGAGTTGTTGAGACTCTGTCCAGTGCACATTATCCAACCAGTGACAAAAGAGAGAGGTGGGGAGATTGTCAAATCTTAAACATCATATTTACTTTAATCACTAAATTGCTCTAATTTCACTCACTTACCAACATTTGGAAGTAGACAGGAACAGAAGAGTCAACGTTAGCCCGCTGTGCGTCACCAAGCTTATATGTCACACAGGCCTGCGATTATGCACGCCCCCGTGAGTAATTAATTTGACTTTGACCCGCTGCAGAGTGCTGACAAAGGTCATCCCCGGCATTAAGCCTATACATAGTGACAACTAAACTTTATGCAGATTGAGAGCAAAAATGATGAATGGTCATTTGTTATGCATTCGTGCCACCTGCTCCGGTTTTTCGAGGTAGTTGTGCATTTATCACCATATCATTGACTTTCTGCTGACTATCTCTGTTAGTAAACTGCTGATGTCTCAACCGACGGCATGGTCAAGTTTCTTTCGTTGAGGTGGTGTGGTATTCTCACTGTAATGTACATGTGTCACACCAAACAGAACAAAAAAATCTTCCAGGTTAATGAAACCATAATAATTTACAGTCCAACTGCTGTGAGTAGTTGCAAAAACATATATTCATGTTGGTTAGAAAATCTTATTTATTCATTTTGCTCTTACATTACAGTGACATATATTAAAGAGAAGACATCAGGTGCACTTTTGCACTTGTGTGACTTGTGCATGTCCTGGTTTGCTTTGATTTGATTTGTATTTATCTTAATGGCTCTCTACTGATCCCACATGGTTTCCCTGTCTCATCTGACCTCACAAATCGTGCCTAACATTGAATAACAAAGCTAGCTACTAGAACTTAGTGACAGGAGGTGACGTAGTGATCTTCATTAACACCTAAACTTTTTTGCTGGCATAATCCACCCCCTCTTTTCCACTCCTTGTTGGTTGAGAATGTGCTATGGACTGAATCTCCCTCCTTTGTCTTGAGAGCATCCAAAATGTTTGTCTTCCTCCCCACAAAAAGTACTCCCTCCTATGTGTGTCGTTGTACCAGTAGCAGTAGCTTCCATTCTGCCATCCAGTTTTTTGTTTTGCTATCGTTCTGTCATGGGGAAGGGCTGTCCCTCTCAACCGCATTGCTAAGATCAAGGCTTGGGTTGAGGAAGGTAACATTTGCACCTCCTGCAAGCTGAGGAAAGGTAAATCACATCCCTCCTGTTTTCATGTTTGATGTCAGTGGGGTTACATGTTGATCATTGCCAATTGTTTGGGGCATTGGGGGGGACCAGCATCATTTTGCATAGTGCTTTGTGGAATTCATTGCCTGGATCATGCTGGATGCCAAGGCTGCTGCTGTGACACTAATGACATTAGAGATACTTTAGTCCCTGTTCGCTACTTTGAATCTTCGGGACATTAAATTGGACTGTTAATCGGTCGAGTCGTAAGAAGATGAGGTTGGGTGGAAGAAATGGCTAATTCCAGCTAATGCACAACGTTAGCCCGAAACATTCTGTGGATTGGGATAATGTTGAGCACTGGCTGGAAGTAGCTTTGGGCATTTTCATTTAACTAACTGATATTAATGGACCAGCACTGATGAGTGTCCCGTGTATCACTTCCCTCTGTCCAAAACTCGTCCTCTGATAGATGGCGGCGCGGCTAACTTTGGCCTTAACTTCCTCACCTTTATCATCCTGTTCAACAACCTGATTCCCATCAGTCTCCTGGTCACACTGGAGGTTATCAAGTTCATCCAAGCCTTTTTCATCAACTGGGTGAGTTAGAGCTACAGTCTGTAAGGTATCTGAAGTAAACTATCTAAAAGAAGCACTGACTTAAGAAAAACAGGCGTTAAATGCATGCCTATGTTTACAGGCATCTAAACATAGAGGCATGCATTAAGTTACTTTTGTAAGCAGCATGCAGAACTGTTTTTGTATGAAAACTAAATGTCTTCAAATCTTTAAAGAGTACAGAAAAGCAGGAACACTCTGAAACCTGACTGACGTGAAACATTTGAGTGAGCACCTAGAATATTTTAGGTCTTCTATTTTTCGCAACTAGGTCAGCCCAACCAAATATATCTGCTGAGGAAATGCGCAGTTTTTTTATTTTATTCTGGGTCTCCTTATAACTCATTACATTTTAAATTAAAGTCCTAGCAAGGAATTTTTTTTGTAACATTAAGGGCAAGCAGCTCTTCAGTTGCAGTATTTTCTGCAGGGGGAAACAGATTGTGGGGACACTTGTGTTTTTTTTTTAATAGTTTGTTTTGTATTGCTGACAAAAATAATGTTTATTTTAAAGAAGTTTAATTTAAATGTCTTTGTGATTTGCTTCAAGGACACCGACATGCTTTATGAGCCCACCAACACACCTGCCATGGCTCGCACCTCTAACCTGAATGAAGAACTAGGCCAGGTACACTATGCCGTTCAAATAATACTTTACTTTATGTCAGTTCTCACTTAAAATATGAATATATTTAGAAGTAAATAAATACCCATGAACCAAGTTTTATTCTGTCATGTTACCCATACAGGTGAAATACATTTTCTCTGACAAGACGGGGACCCTGACCTGCAACGTGATGCAGTTTAAGAAATGCACCGTCGCCGGTGTGGCCTATGGGTACGTTCACCTTTCTTCCCTTTTTGATTACTCCCTCCCCCCCTTAACGCCCCCCTCACCATCATTAAACGCCGAGTGTGCATCACAGTACAGCTGGCGTCTCTCTCTCCTTCTCCTTCTTATTAGCAGCTGCATCAGTGCTCCTCTCAACATAAACTATAAATAAAAGGCAGACAGACATTTGGAAGCAAAGGCACTTTACTCTCTCCTACGTGGGGTTTTGTCCATTGTTTGTCACGTCGGAGGTGGTTGTAAAAACTGGATTATATTTCTGTATTTTCCCTACAGAGGTAGATCTCTTGACAGACGTGAGAAACAAGAACATCAGCTGACAGTATCTCCTAAAAATAAGGATTCAGCCAAATTCTCTTTTTTCCCTCAGCTCCACTGACGTAAAACCATATTCTATTACTTTTAAACATTTCATTAAATCAGCCCTTAAGGTATTATTTCTCCCTTAGAAATGCTCTCATTTTATTTCAGTGCTCGGATAATTAGTCTCAGTGGATGCAAAACAAGTGGGAAAGCAGATCTTCACAGAACCAAAGCAAGTGCAGGCGTGACAGTACATGATTAATCCCATTAGGATTCAATTAAAAGCTTGATTGATGAAGTGCAGGCTGAAGGACAAATGGGGGAATTTTATCTGGAGTTCTCTGTGACAAAGCTCTCATTATGGTATGATTGCTATTCTAAACTTCTCATTGTCATCCAAGGATCAAATACAAGTAACTTTAAGTAGTGATAACATTCGTATTCCCGACATCTCTTTCTTTTTTAAAACTATGTTCTGCTGATCAAAGGCTATGGTCTTATTTTGGGTATTGAGTTGTTTGTTTCCATTCCTGGTTCCTTTTTTTTTAATGGGTGTTTTATTGGGTCAAGACACTCCAGACACTCCTTTTCCTGCAAAGATGAAGTTAGGCAGCAGTCTCTCTCTCCTTCATCCCAAGAACAGATGCGTTCCTTTGATTCTCTGAAACGAGGACTCCCTCTTATGTAACTGATAAATATGGATGAGTGTTTCACAGCAGCAGACAAAAAGGCAGATTCTAATGAGGCGAGCCTGTTTTTCCTTCTGACGATGCTATATTTTGGCCTGCTCTTCCTTCTCTAGGTTTACCAACACAGGAGTTGGAACTGTGCAATACAAAAGCTGTCCAAAGTTTATGTGTAATACATTCAGTTGCTTTATTTAATTTAACCCCTCCTTCTTAGAAAATAAGCAAATTATTTTCTTGGCAGGTTTGTGTTGTATGTTGATTACATTTCTTAACTTGCCACATCAAAAATAGTGTTTGGGAATTCCTAAATGTTGATTTTATTCCGTCATTTGGTTACAATCAGTATTTTAGAGACTATTAGGATTGAAACAGTGCTCTTCCATACATACAATGAATCATGATTGGCGTGCTTGATTCTGTTTGCACACCTAGATGTCTGACTTGACAACATGCACTTGTCTCCTGGGCTGAGGTTAATCATGAAATATGGAAAGAAAGTGTCACTTATGAAAGGAGTTGTGAGAGAGTTATTGATTCATTCATCCCTTAATTCTCAAATCAGTAACAGCTCTACCTCTAGAATGAATGCACAGCAACGTTTCTTCATTGCTGAATTCTATTGAATATTTGATTTAGGACAGAATTCAAATTATATGACTCTACTTCATTTGTAGTAGACTATCATTTTGCCAAAGAAAACGATAATTTGAGGTAAAATGATAAAACAAATGCATGTGCAACTTATTCTGTGGCATGACTATTTTGACGCCAGCACACGACCAGAGCCCCCCCTCACACTGCTGTCTGCCTGTGTTCCTCTCCACAAATGAAGTGCTGCTGTAATTAATAAAACAAACCCCAAGGGAGTAGACATTAATTAATTCCACTGGCTCTGAGACTAAAATGCTAGTAGAGATACTGTTGAAGTTAGAGAGGCTTGGAGAAGAGTGCTTAGTTTGTCAGTTAATTTTATAGATTTCTTTTAAAAAGTGACCAAACTCAGAAAAATATGCTTTGTTTTATTAAATAAAGCAGATTAAAGCAAGTGTTTCTCATTAGACAAATTAATTGGATGCAGTTGATTTGTGTAATACTCTACAGGCTGTTCTTTTTGGTGATACACAAAACCTGAATGTTGCCTTGCTGAAGGTACAGGAGTGAACAGGCTCACAGCATGAATCAAACTGAGTTGGAATGAAAAGAGGAGCTGTGATGTTCAGTGGAGCACATCGCCTGGTCCGCTCCACTCCTTCCAGTTAAAAAACACTGCACTGCAGTTAGTCTGCCAGAACAGAGATGTCAAAATAATGTGTTGCCTCATTTTAGAGCAGTGTGCACTGTGACCACATTTACTTTCAGACATGGCTTTTTTATATAGCAGCGTTATTGGTGGCCTTGAAAATACACACAGATTTCTCACATACATGCAGCTGGAGCTCCTGCTGGGGCCTGATGATGAAGGATAGAGGGAGGCTTCCTACTATAATAGGATTGCCCCCAAATATTCATAAATTTACTGCAGTTTTTTCTGGCTTTCTTGTTTTTAATTTCTTACAGGAGTTTTTTACACTTTGATAGAGCCAGACTTTGGCTGTTTTTGACAACCATGCTGCATACTACATACTCAACCTGTATGTACTTCCTACTGCTTAATAATTAATAATTGGTCTGCCATTACCAGCAAACCATTCACACTGAAGCAAACTCGGGCTCATCTCGTCTGTGTGGATCAATACCTTACCAGTCCGAGCTACCGTATAAATTAAAATAAGATCACAAATGTAAATCACAGTTACACTCAATTTAATACTTTCCAGTAATATTTCTAGGCAAAATGAAGTTATTCAATATTTTTACGATAATCATCTTTTCTCCATTCCATCATCAAGTCACTGGTCACCACTTTAAAATGAAAATTCCACTGTTGGATAATTAGTACGTTTAAAAAGCTCATGTCTCATACTCATAAATTATTGTTAATCTTGTATAAATTCAAAAGATCTTGCAGGATTCACTACATGCTCATACCTAGTCATACCTAAATAATACAGTATGTTAGGGTGCGATTTCAAACTCAGCCTGTTTACACCTGTTTCTAGTCTTTGTGCTAAGCTAAGCTAACCAGGTCCTAGTGTACAGACATGAGAGTACTACATGTATAAACAGAGGACCTGCTATTCCCATTGAATTTCAAACCAACTACAACACCTCAGCCTATCCCGGCATCTGACCACCTCCTACTCTAACACCGGCAACTCATAAACCATCTATAACCCAATCCCGGTGTGTGTACATTCACACAACATGTTAACGATAGTCTTTGTCAACAAGAACATCTTTTCTCCAACAGCCACGTCCCTGAGGCTGAGGATGGTAGTTTTGCAGAGGACGACTGGTAAGATGACTGGGTGTATAATGAGTTGTGTTTCGCTCCTGGCTTCTGTCATGTATAAGTGCTGCCTTGCCTTGTGGAACTCGTGACTTTGAACACAATACCTCAATGTGTGTGTTTCTGTGCTTTGAGTACAATTTGGACGTGTTGTATGTGACTATGTGATTCACTGTGTATATCGGTGGTTATGAACAAACACATGTTTCAGTATATTTTTATATATATATATATATATATATATGCTGCCAGTGTGAGAATAAGTATTGAATTCTGAGTGGTTACCTTTTGTGGCTTCCTAACCGGCACTAGCAGGTTCAAGTCTTTGCTGTGTGTTGTGTTGAGGCTGAAGCTGTGCAGCACACTCTCCTTCTCAGTTAACATCAAACTAACTTTGGAGGTGGTAGCTACACTCCCACATATCCTCTCTCTTGCATGTATTAACACACACACTCACACAGTCCTACTTCTGACATCCGTCTGCTACAATGTGGAGGACTGCAGTAACAGCATGGGCGTGTCTAATCCATTCTGCATGGGAGATTGTGGCGTATTTGTAAATTCCTATTGTAACGAATGTTGAATCTTGCTTCTTGAAAGGAAGTTGCCAGCTTCCACGAAAGCATGTCTCCTTTTCTCCTAAAACATCTGTTAAATATACATACCAGTACATTTAGTGATGCGTTCAAGGCTTTAGTTGTACTCAACAGTTTAGGGATATAGGAATAAGGGAGAATTAGTGTTTTGTTGCTTGATGATAGTTACAAAGCAAACAGAAAAACAGTAATTATTCTTAGCTAACAATATCTCTACACAGGTTGGTTGGAAATGTATTTCTTCCCAGGAAAGCACAATTCGCTACAGGTTTGATCAGCAACCAGTCCCCGGCTATTGACTGTGAACAGCCAGCGCCCTTGTTCCCATAGTGACAGGACCTCTGTGTGCTGGCAGATAATCAATAGCTGACCGTTCTCCACATCGAGCTCCTAAGAAATGTCATCAAGACAATCGACTTACCGAGCTACGCTACTGCTGCAGAAGGAAAAAGCTCAGGGCCGCCTTCCCTGTACAAGGCTTAGACACAATAATAATGACTCCATAGATTTTCTACCCGTCTGTTTTCACTTTTGTTTTTCATATATCAATTAATAGGGCTCTTTAAGACTTTTAATCTTACTTAGATAATTAGAAATCAGTCAGGAATGTAACCTGCTGTATTCAGAACATATATTTCACAGTATATGATACAGAAAAGTATCCTCCCCAGTATATTTTTATAATACGTATGTTTAGCATTAAGAAATGCAGACTGATTTCTCCTTTAATATTCAAATAAAGCATTCAAAAACTGTGATAAATTCCCCTCTTCTCTAGTGAATCTATGAAGGTGTAACGCAAAATCAACTCCAGCCGTGTTGTTTATGGCGTTGCTGTATTTTTCCTTTATTTCCTTCCTCTCAAACCTCTTGGCGGTGCAGTAGGTGAAAGTATTACTGGCTTGCTGTGTGTTTGGCTCTTAGGGATCCGAACAGTGTACCCTGTGGGATTAAAAAGACTTATGGTCGCTAATGGCAGCCTCGGTAACATTTCTATCAAGCCCATCAAGTCCTAGTGCCACGTAAAAATCTGCTGTCTTCCTGAGCTATAGGACTCTTTTTTATCACATAATCATTAATCGATCCCTGCCGGACAGCAAACGAGCCGCTAGTTACGTATAAATTTACTGTCAGAGGAAAAAACGTATTATCTTCAATGAAAAATGTCTGCAACCGGAAATCTTGTTCAGCATGACTCTGTTGTTGATGAAAGATTGTATAATTTTTTTCTTTCGCTTTATTCCTAATGGAATGAACCATATTGAGTTATTTTGCATCGTGCCAGTAACACAAATCATTTCTGGAACCAATATGAGAGACTACTTTATTTCCAGTGATTTACTAGGATTTGGCTTTGATTTCCTGTATGAGTAGTATGGTGTTTATTAGCTGCCAGAAATGCAGCCTGCCAGCCTGCTGTGTCCCTGTAAGCAGTTCCTATTGCATTGTTTCATTTATAAAGTAGGGGAACACCATTTATTATAGAGGGGAATGACTGAAGTTAAATCAAATGATATATATAAAGGGGAACACAAATGGCTATGGATTCATTTTGCATCGTGAAATAACAATGTCCCATTTCAGGATGTCGCATTGTACATCATATGCAAAAACCCAGAGGACCTGCATTTGCATTCTGTCTGCATTGCGGTTGATACTTTCCTCAACAAATGTCAATAATGTTGGCACTCAGCACTGGTCAACACCAGTTTGAGATCAGTTTTATCTTGAGCTGAGATGATATTGGGTTGATTAACAAATATCATTGAATTACTATTTTTGATAAACAGTTACTTGCCTCCATATTTTTTCAGGAATTCACTGGTTACAGGTTTATGTTTGATGCTTTTGTTTTAGTTTTAGTTTCTTGTTGCCCAGAAGAATCTAACAATTGGATACGTCACACACAGCTGGACAAAGAAATTGACTTATCGACAACTTTAAATGTTAGTTGCAGTTTTTTGCGAGAATACTGTCTGCTCTTGTTTGCCAGGCTGCACAGTGAGGACTGAATTATTATAGTGTAATTGCTTAAAATCAGTTTGGAAATAGTTTTCTATTGAAGTCCTATTGTCCTGCCTATTATTGTACGTGGAAGAGACATTAAATAGTTGGACTTCTCTTCAAAACTCCCGTTGTCATAAGCGCTGTTGTTGTCAAAATATGCTCTGATGACAAAGCAAATTAATGAACTGTGCTTTACTAATCTCACAGCAAGAGGTTCCAGTTGTGTGTCAAGAGTTATTAAGTATTCCAGTGTGTTCCGTCTTTTTGACTTTCCCATCTCTTCTTTCCAGCCACAGCACCAACTCATCGGAAGAGGAGGGATTTAATGACCCGAGCTTACTGGAAAACCTCCAAAGTAATCATGTAAGTAATGTCAAGGTTTCCCGCCACCCGTTTGATGGCTGCTGTCTGTTTAGCACAAAACTAAGAAGGATTTTGGATGTAATTATGTGTGGTTGTATAAGGTTATCTTGTCAGCTTAAGGGGACTTTAGTGGACTTGTCTTTATGTGTGGTGGAAATGCTCTGATGGTAATGGCATGCTTAAATTTTCTTCTATCAAAATGACATGTTTGAACATATCAATTGTCTCTATATCAGTTTGATTAAAATCCAGCTGAGGGGTAGATTACCATTTCATTGAAGGGCATTGTAAACACAGGCAGGTAAACAACCTAATTATTCTGACAGGATAAAGAGTTGCTTATTTGCTTATCCACTGTGGGGAACTGTACTGCTGCAGAGTGATTACATTAGTCTGAACTTATGAGTATGAGCACTGCTCAAAAACAACATCGATGTATAGCAGTTGTGTTGTTTGGATTAAAAAGGTGCACATGCTTTGGGTATCCGTCACAGTACTTTAGCACTAAAGGCCACCTGTGGTAATGAAATGGGTGAGAACTGTGATTTATTGGCTCCTTGAGTCACTCAGTTGCAGAACAGCATGGGGGAGGCAAAATGTCACATCTAATTACATACAGTAGCACCGCCCAGGGAAAGGAGTAATCCCACTGTGATGTTTGCTTTGTTATGACAGCGCCATCTCTCCACACATTGAGTTTGTCTGGGATCTGCTTTGGTTTCATATTGATAGCCCCACACTCACTGCTAATTATACCGCATAACCAACCAGTGTTTGGAAACAGCAGTCCCTCTGAATCCATGGTAATGATTTTTTCCTCTGATTTGTTTATTGTCTTGGAGTTCTACCTCTAAAGATTTGATGATGGTGGTTGTCTGAATATTGTAGTACTTTTGTGAGTCATAGTTTGTTCCTTCTTTTAGTCGCCTTCTATAAGGCTCTTGTCACGATGCTGTCATATCATTTGAAATGTAATATGTGTGACAATGATATATGATATTAGCACTTTAGGGAAAAACTCTTATACGCTTTTTTGCAAAGAATAAGATACATTTAAATTGTACTGCTACTATAAATATGAAGATACAGCCAGCAGCTGCTTAGCTTAGCACAGCAAGTGAAAACAGGAGGAAATAGCCTGGCTCAAGATTATTTTGGTAAGATATACAGAACATAGAGTGAAATGTTGCATCGAACTCTTTCACAGTGTGCAAAAATACATAAAAAAGCTAAATAATAATTCAAAAATCATACATAATAGGAAACCTGGTTAAAAGTCACAAGTGAAATTAAAGGTGATCTTAACATTGCAGGTATTCCGTGTAGCCTTTAGACTAATTTTTACATGAATGTCCTTGAGTAAATTGTCTTTCAAGAGTTTGCGTTGTTTAAGGCTCTGATAGCCCGTGGGAAGAAGCTCTTCCTCACTCTCCCAGTGTTTTAAATTTTCCAGCACATCCGTACAACAGTCGGTCAGTCGGTGGTAGGGGGTCCTTATTATCCTCCTTGCTCTACTTACGCACCTGCTGTTGTATACAGTAGGCTCTGCACTGAGGGGAGCACGGCGCCAAAAAAACAGAGCTAACAAGCTCACACGTTATGCATTTTAAAAATGTTTATCTGTAATAAATGTAAACGTAAACCAGAGGTCATTTCCAGGTCATTTCCAGAACATTTCCCGGTCTGCTGCATTGACCCATGGAGTCGGCTCCTGTTGTCAGGCAATCTTGATATTATGGAAGGACTCCAGGAAGTCAATAGCTAACTTTTCCAGCCTTTTTGCTAGCTGCTCAAAGCACACGCGCATATTTCACCAAATCTTGCACTATTCCTTTAAATCTACTTGAAAACAATAACACTATGACATTATCTACAACTGTCAAGCTCTCAACGCTTCCCTCTCCCTTGTGTGCCTCATAGAAGCTACACTAAACGATCCATTTCATTTAACACCGTACGTTCTCACATTTTAAACACCGTGTCCTGATGGCCTTCAGCATGCATCCTACTTAAACATTACTAATCCTTATCATTAACAACTCCTTTGTGTTGCTGCAGGCTATTCGTAGGAGTCTTGTTGATACACTGTTGAGGGGGATGGCAGACTAGAAGAGAGGGGTATTAACAAAAATAAACCTCCCCCCTGGTGCTTTTCATGTTCTCTTGAGTCACTGGACATGTTCTCCGCCCGCAGAGCTCCAGCAGCCTCCGTGGGTGTTTGTTTACTTGCTCGCTCGTCTGGGCCGGGCGCTCTGCTTCATTTTCTCTTGACCCTTCAACTTTTTCCACACTGGCCACGTCTAAAGTGATGAGTGTCTGTCACTCTTATCCTGACACAGATTACCCAAGAGTCAGTGGGGGTGATGGCTGGCAGCACCGTATTAGCTGTCACTTCTAATTGTGCCATAAGAGCAACGCTCACAACTTGCCCTGCACTCTCTGCTCAGGTTATTTGGATAGCAATCACATGTGTGTGACATACTTGTGAGACCGTCAATGACAAAATGCATTCCTCACCCCATAACCCTAACTTTTGATGAAGTGCTTTGAAATTCTAGGAAATATGTTAACTGTTATTTCTGAGTCAGCCGACTTGATCAATACCACTCTTATATATGCATGTTTAATTAAGCTGGAGTGTGGAGACAGTTGTGTTAGCTTAGCATTAGCAAATCAGGGGTAGCTATGTTCCAACCAGCAGCTCTAAAGCTCACTTCTTGATTTGTAACATGAAATTATTATAATTTGTTTTCTTAAACACAACAAGTTTTGGCTTTCCTAGGGTTTTTTGGGGCTGGACTAATTCTAAGCTCTGCTCAGTGACCGTCTGGAGTCTGGTTTTACCCGTTAGCTCAGCTAAGGGAGTCCCAAAGATGTGGAACTATATGCCCAACCCAACCCTTAGCATATAGTTTTAATCACGATTTAGTTCTAACCTTAAACTAAACGTTTAAACTGACAGTCCCTTAAAGAGGTCATGACTGGCCAGAATGTGCTAAAAAAAACTTAAAAAAAAACGTCACACTCTTATGGCTCCTCGCAAAGATAGAAATATAAAGCCCACACACAGCGACATGTCCTTCAGAGGATACCTGTCAACCCAGACCAGATTAGCATGCTGCTAGAAAGCAGAGGGGCTCTCACAGCCACCTGGACTGTAATAGACTCTGTGTGTTTTCATTTAAAGCTGGCCCTTTGATTTGCCCTCCCCCCTCCATTCATTTTCTCTTTTGTTCCCAGTAACAGACCTCTCATCAGAGTGGCCATGGCCAACTGAAAGAGCAAATTGAACAATACCATGTACGTGTGTACACAGATCTTTTTTGAAAAGAGAAAAAAACAGCAGATGCTTTTGAGTAATGAGCAGTCAACAATACATAACAAGGCATTTTCTGTTACAGCTGCTGTAGAGTCTTTACGTCACCATCGGTTCATCTGTTTATAATGTTGGTCAGCTAATAACGTGAGCTTATCTTGCCATTGAACACATTTTTCCCAACCATCAGCAGCCTGATTACTGTTTGCTGTATGATTCAAGTCCAGCGTAGCCCTGGAGCTAGCTGATATCTGCCTCACTGACTAGAAGCTGGTGGTCCTCCAGCCTCAGACAGGAGCCTCAGCAGATGCCTGTCTGAGCCTTCCCCTGGGCTAGTTAGTCATACGTTTCCCCTCATTAATGTAAAATGGCCTCAGTGTATAGGTTAGGCCTTTTTTTCATTAACTAAAGCAACTTTATATTGCATGCACATGCATGAGGAGATGTCTGTCTGTGGGATCCTTCTGGCTCGTTACCAGCAGTCATTGGTCTGGCCGAACCTGAACAGCGGAGCCACATGTGTTTCAAAAACTGAAAAACGGGAAGATGGCTTTGAACAATTGCAGTTAATGGAAATTAAGACAGATCTTTAGTTTTAGGGTTATTTACTCCTGAATGAAAATACTGAATTTGTAGAGGAGACAGGTTTGAAGTCGATCAGTTGACTTGTGGTCTAATTATTTTGATTCAAACAGTTGTTCATAGGTTATTCAGTCGTCTCATTTCTTCTGCTGTTACCTCCCTTGCTAATATAAACTATTTGTGTGCATTCCCAGCCTAATATACAACACTAATGATGACAATGACTGTGTTATGGTCAGAAACAAGCTTTACATTTTAAGCATTTGTGGTTTGCTTCTCTGAAGATGGTAGTCTGAAAGCAAGTTAAACTTTATTTCCAAACAATTCCAAATGTTTGATTTGTTGATTACTTGCTCTACTACCAAGGTTGAACTGAACCCTCCTGATGTAGCAAACCTCCTGCTACAAAAAGGGTTAAATGAATGCTAGGACTTTTACTCAAATCTACAGTCCACACATATTAGTCATGGTTTATCAGTCTCACAGTCCTCTTTCTTTCCTCAGTATCCCTCTAAGTTGTTTTGTTTCTGTTGTGACATGTTTTGTTAAAGAACATTAAAAGTCAAAGTGCCCTTTCTATTCCTGTAGCCTACAGCTGCTGTCATCCTGGAGTTCATGACCATGATGGCCATCTGTCACACTGCGGTCCCCGAGCGCATCGATGGAAAAATCACCTACCAGGCTGCATCTCCAGGTAGATCACACCTCCATAACACAGCAAGTGGAATACAGCTTGAGATTTCACAGTATTTGAACACACTTTATCAGTTGTTTAGCTTTTTTGCCAAAACTTGTCTCGTATTCATGACTAAAACTAGTTATTTTGATATGAAGCAGCTAATCAGAATTCCATTTTTCAATTTGAAGCTCATCATTAAGAGGGCTTGTAAGTTATAATTGTGCCAGCTATTGCTAATAAAGCATTTAAAAAACTAACACTCACCACTTGTGCTGTTTTTTGCCTTTGGCTGACAGAAACAGTTTTGTTCTTGCCTGCAGGTGGTTCTCAGTGTCACGATCAGCTGTTACTTTTCTTGCTACTAGGTGTAATCCTAATACAAAGTGCTTTCCATCAATGATCATGTGTCGTTGATATGTTTTTTGGTGTAGTAATGTTTAATTTTCCATCTATTGACCTCTGTGTCTTTGCAAATGGATCAATCACTACAGCCTCTGGGTAGCTGTATTTCATAAAGGCGTTTTTCCAGTCATCAGTGCAGCAGAGAGTCATGGGTTGCATTATAAAATCAAATATCCTGTTTACAGAAAGCATGGTGTGTGTCACTTTGATTCTTCAAGCCTCACTTTGAACCCTCAGTCTATCACATGCAGTGGTGACACACCTGCCACTCAAGAAAACCTACCCTTTAACGTGATTTTTTTCCACAAAATCATTGGTGTTAGAGAAGGTGAAATTAACCACTGCAACTCTAAATAGCTGTGCTTTGTATTTTTTCGAGAATGACTGCAGGTTAAAGCATTTGCAAAATGGCTTCACCACTTAGACACAGTGGTTACCCCTAGCAGCACTATGTTAATTTCCTTAAAATTAGAACCTTCCTAATGAAGTCTGAAATTGTCAGTATGCTTAAAGGCTCAAATCTTTGATCCAAATGTAAACAAAGAAGTAGCTCTCATGGGAAACAGTTAAAAAAACACAGCCTCTGAAGCTTATGTTATTGCCAAATTGATTGACAAGCCTTTCAGTACATTAAAAACACTAAAGTGCAACTAAATAAAAGACGAATACTGATGTTTGTGGCTAAATCAGAAAGCTAGTGGGCAAAAATATTGATTGACTTAAAAGGCATTACATTAACCTCACAAAGCACTGCTGCTTATTTTTATCTCACATTTTGCTCTTGAAGAGAGATTCCATTTTTTGCCTGATTGCTTAAAACAATCATGTTCTTATGGAGCTTTGGGGTTTGAAGTAGAGCGGGGAATAGCTGCAAAGGGAAGGGTGGTGAAGTGAACTGTAAAAAACAAGCAGAGAGCTTTTTTCTCGCCCTGCAGCATCCTCATGCAAGCTGTACATGAGCTAGCTGGTTCACAGCTCAGTGACTACCCTCATTGTGGAAATGTTTTGAGACTCATGGTTATATTTGTGAAATGTTCAAATTCCAGGTTATATTGAGACAGTTGTGTGTGTGTTTATCTGAAACACTGTGGGTTTCTTTTTTTGCTTTAAAGATGAAGGAGCACTGGTGAGAGCAGCAAAAAACCTTGGCTTTGTGTTTTCCGGTCGAACACCAGACAGCGTGATTGTGGAAATGGTAAGTTGGACACCACAAGTTTAATGAAAGGCATGCAAGCTATTGCACTGACGGATGGCTCCACTTAATCTTTAATATGAGTATCATGACCCTGTAGCAGTATGACCTCAAACAAGGGAAGAGACTATAGGACTCTCTGATAAATGTGCGACACTAATGGGAAGGGTATTTGTTGAATCTAAGTAAAAAGACATTTTAGGTACTTGCTTTATTGCTTTTTTTCTGTCATTGATTGATAGAAACGTTCGTAAGCTGTGAAATAAACATAATGTGCAGACATAAAAGACTTATGTGATGACGAGAGACAAACATTAATATGTGCCCTGCTTAACAATAGAGCTTTAGTTTGAACATTTATTCATGTTTATTTATTAAAAGGAATTTTATAAAACAGACACTTCTGTAAGTTGCACCTGGCCAAGATATAGTACGGATAACCCCCGGTAAAAACTCAGTTGCTTTTACATGTGCACTTTTGTAAGCTTAATCAAACCAGACATACTATTTTAATTTTAGAGCCTTAGAGCTTTTCATACCTTATGATAGATCTAGGTTAGCCCTAGCTCTTTCCCTGTTTCCGGTCTTTATGCTAAGCTAAGCTAACCGCCTGCTGCTCCATCTACATGAGATTTGATAAGGGAAAGCTTTATTGATCCTTCAGAGGGGAAATTCAGTTGTTGCAGCAGCTTAAGAACAGTCATAGCAGAGATAAACAAAGAGAGTTAAAGAAATAAATAATATTTAAACGACAAGAACATTAGTGACATTTATAGCAGCAGTTTACAGAAAGCATGGTAACCACAGACATACAAACCACATTGCACATCAAAATGATTTTACCATGAAATTGTAGTGTCTTCTGAGAGTTACTTAAATATTTCTCTTGGAATTTGTCTTCATTTTGTTCATATATATTTTTTAAAGTCTTTAGAAAATGAAAATGGAACATGAGGAACATCCTGAGCTGCAGCGTGCGTCCTCTCCAGAGCTCCGGTCACTCGTCCCGTTGTTTCCTTAATTGGCTAACCTGATGATTGCACTCAAAGAGGCGGAGGCAGAAAGGCCAAGGCCATTCTCAAATTATTTTTACTTCTGCTGAGAACATCTTGTCTCTAAGTCGTTTGTCCAATTTCTTAACCTTTATTAGGCCTTCTTAAGCTCTCAGCATCTATCCAATCACTCTGTCTTGTACCTCGCGGTCTCTACAACTGAGGAAGTTAATTGAATTTTACCTTGTTATTCTGCCTCCATCGGCCCAGTGCATGCAGCTGATAACACATTTAACGTATAATTAAAGCTGATTTGAGGAGAGTGGCTTGTGCAACTTCAGATAAGTTGTCTCAGAAGGAGACTGTGGTTGAGAAGAGACCTTTCTTTGAGTATGTTAACACGTCTTTCTCTTTGGATTCAGCCCGGGACAGAGGAGAAGTACGAACTCCTTCATGTGCTGGAGTTTACAAGGTAATCTACAGCTATATTATGATGTGTACATCTACTGTTTCCTGTATTTTTTTTGGCCTAAGGTGTAATTTAATTAAACCTTAAAGAAGAGTATGATAACAGCTCATCATCTTCATGATTTCTACTAATTCATTGTGTGACCTTAGTGTGATTTCTATATTCAGCAGACATTTGCATGCTCGAACTGTACTTGATAATTTGCTACAGTGGCTGTAACACCCTATAATGCGATTCCACTGCTTTCTCTCATTAACCCACCCTTCTTCTCCCTTTCTTGCCTTTTTTCTCTCACAGCACGAGGAAGAGGATGTCAGTCATCATGCGCACTCCATCTGGGAAGATCCGCCTCTACTGCAAAGGAGCTGTGAGTGTCTGTCTCTCTCCATGGCAACGCATGACAGCCCATCACCATTACTGCGCACACATACACTCACACACCAACACTTGTGTCCAAGGCTCAGAAGCATAAAGCTAGATCACCATATTTCACACATGGGTGTCTCTATGAAATAAAGATTACACAAACATCTACAGGAAGGTTCTCAGCTACTATCAAACATCAGACCAACCTTATCCCTCATTTGTCCAAATCCATTCAGAATAACATCATATTTTTGGGGCAATTTACATTTTTGGGTAATACGTTGCTCTTTATTGTCTTATGAATTCTTTTTTTGTACGTTTGTTGTGTATTGATCCCTCCCCCTGTTCCCCCACAGCTTTTAAGCGTATGATTATTTCAGATTATAAAGAGCTTTTGCAAACTAATCTGATTAGAAGATGAAAGGGCATCAGAGAACAGAGAGAGCTGGATTCTAGCTGAAACACACATTTGTGCTTTAGTCCAGGAGGTTCCTTTCTTTCCACTCGGGGTGTCAATAACCAATGACTGTGTTTTTTCCCTTCAGGACACAGTGATCTATGACCGCCTGGCAGACAGCTCTAGGTACAAAGAGATCACACTGAAGCACCTGGAACAGTTTGCTACGGAGGGTGAGTGGACACACATCGCCCCCTGTCTGCCAAAAGTACAACATCTTAGAGGATGCTTCAAATCTACACTATATGCTTCTGTATCTCTCTCTTATTATCACCACTGGATCATCAGCTGCAGCAATATAAGTTGTTTTTTACTTTTCCATAGAGCCTCATATGAACAGTAAATCCTAATATGAGTATGTTGGAGCTGTGTTAAACGTGCGCAGTGGAGCCGAAAGAAACTGCATCAGACTCTCCTTTTTGTTCTGTGTTCATACTGCCCCCTTGTGAGACACCAGCAGAATGATGTCATTGGGAACATTTGATGTAGGCTAAAAATAGCATTCAGGACAGAGTGTGAAGATCTTCACTAACTGTTATTTTGAGAGGCTTGAATAAGACATGACTTCCTTTCTCTCCGACAACAAACATTGACCTATAAGCACATGTCTGTTATATGCATTAAACATAGAATCTAGATATGAACACAGATGTTTGAATTTCATGTATTTATTTGGATTTAATCTGCTTATTTATGAGTTAAGTCACACTACAAAGAGTGTAAAATGTAGTATTTATTGTATAGAGGGGCCTAAAAAGTACAGATTATAGATCACCAATAGTTTAAATGCACAGATCTCCCTGAATGACATGCTTGCTGTAACATCGACTGTAGAGTTTAATCTGCTCAACAAATCTTAGTTTTCAAAGGTAAAGTCATGACATTTTTACCCAGGTGTATTGAGGCCGTTTTCCTCTTACAGGACTGCGCACTCTGTGCTTTGCGGTGGCCGACGTCAGTGAGTCGTCCTATCAGCAGTGGCTGGAGATCTTCCACAGAGCCGGCACCTCCCTGCAGAACAGAGCCCTGAAGCTGGAGGAGAGCTACGAACTGATAGAGAAGGTTTGTGTGGTATATGATGCCATGACTTACTGATATGTTCCCTGAACTACTCCTAGCATCTTGCTTGAGGGGTGATTTATCTTTATCTGGTTACATTCTGCATTTACTAAGAGGCTTCTGGTAATCTGAAGAAAGATGCGCATAGCTATCGGGGTCATTGCAATCACACGTGGAATGGTGAACAAAAAGTTTTAAGAAATTGGGTTCACCAGCAGGTGGAATTTGTTTTCTGTGAGGTGGGTCTATGTGGAAGCGCTGGTCAACACAGGAAGCCACAGTCGTTAATCAACCATTTGGCACGTTCCTCATGGCTGCCCCTGCCTGCCCAAAACAAATGGAGGCAATCAATCATGAAATAAACATAAAAGCTTTCAGAGAGGAAAATGTAATGTGTATTGCTTAATGTGGCACTGATGCTGGGTTCATGGCCTTCCGTATTTAGAAATGCATACAGTAACGCCACATGGGGGCACAATGGAGTTGCAGTGGAATGCAAAAGAAACATTCGGCACAGTTTAAAGGCATCTGAAGCTGCTCCTTCATCATCTCATAAACAAAATGCTCCAATGAGAGTAATAACACGTCAGGATGTGATGAACTGCTTCTTATTCAGCCTTGGAACTAGTTAGTGATAAGAAACAAACATGACTTTTCTTTGTTATTGTGTGAGAGAACTATACTTTATTACCTGATCCTTCAATTGATTATAATTATGAACTATTATTGATGGTTAGCATTGATATAAATTGGTGCTATGATCATATTTGCTGAATCATCCTTCAAACAACTTCCCTGCCCTCATATTATTACAGTGTGTTCTTCCTTAGTGTGTACATGTGACGAAAGAGGAATCGTTTCTCATGAATCTTTGTGATTTGTTCAAGCTTACATCGATTATTTCTGCACTATAGCTGAACTAACTTCCAGGAACTGGACAGACTCTTTCCAGGAAGACCATCAGATGGCCATCAGATACAAAGTGCTACACGGCAGCCTCAGTTAGAAAAGTTAAACTTCTCTTCTTAAACATATGGAGCATTGGAGGAAAGTACACATACAATGCCAGAGAGAATCTACCGCCCTTCGGCTGTTTACTGATTGTTATGGTCCCACCCAGGCTTTAGGGTTGAAATACTGATCCAAGTTCTTCTTATATCATAAGCCACAAAGAGGGCCTTTTAAAAACAACCACAGGAACAAGAGAACAACTCACATCAAACAGGCAAATGAGGACTCTTCAGCTATAGTCGTGTTCTTCCTCAGGCGATGTTTTTCCGTACTCAGTGGTTCAAATATGATTATAGAGGACAGAGCTACAGATGTACAGGCAGCACGGCTCAGGTCACAACTTAAAGAGCTTCCCCTGCCTTTCCTCTGCTGCTGGCTCCTGTCTCCCCTCCACCCCTGGGTCTCGTCAAGTCTTTGGCCCATATGAACCCACAACCAGCCCCACATAACCACCAAGGTTCCTGGGAAAAACACCAACAGTTTTTTGTGGGTGTTTTTTGTGAGGGAGAAATCATGTCTGCAGATGCAAACACACAAAGAGGCTCAGTAACTGATCCAAAACCCCTTAAGCCCGTGGTGATTTTCCTGGGTGATAAACAAGAGCAGCTGATGAAGGGAAAAACATGAGTGAATGAGTGACACAATCCGGGCGCACATGTTTCTCTGACACATGACGATCTAAAGGCTTTCCTCTTTTTGCACCATGTTCTGGCTTTTTTTATACACTTTTTTTTCTGTTATGTCTGGTGTAGAACCTGCAGCTGCTCGGGGCCACCGCCATCGAAGACAAGCTCCAGGATAAAGTGCCAGAAACCATCGAGACACTGATGAAGGCGGACATCAAGATCTGGATCCTGACAGGGGACAAACAGGAAACAGCTATTAACATTGGTGAGAGTCACACGCACTGCCATAAAGTTTGTAGACTCACTAGATGACACCATATCTTGTAATTTCAACACCAGTTTGGGTCAAGAGCCAAGAACAGTAGATGCTAAATGTCCCATAATACAACTAAAATGTATAATAATTAGACTCCTGGCTCCTAAATGCCCACTTCTCCCAAACCTCACATCTGCAGCTGGCATACAGGCTTCTGTTAAAAGCTAAACGAAGAAGACAAATCTAAACTGAACTCCAAGTATTAAATTGGTGCCTTTAACACCGTCTGCACACACTTACTTTCATTAATACGTCTGCATCATGACATGCACTGCTTGTGTACTCGGTCTCCAAACCAAATGGAAAAACCCCCGGTGAACCTGATCCGTGTTGTGATAGATTGCATGCCAGCGTCTTACAGGTAGCCCAGTCAGCCCCCGTTTCATTCTTCACCTGGCGAGACAAACTACTGACAAGCTGAATGCTTCTCTGTCACACATATCTAGCAAAAGCATCTGTCGCAGAATGCTAGATGATGTATGAGCTTACTGCTCTGACATGAAATAAATAACATGCATATGTACACAGGCAGGCAGCTCTCACGTATCTGGCTCCCCCAGAGGGTTTTAGCGCTGCAGATGTTATCAGGAAGGTCGAACTCTGGTCCACCAGTTCCAGTTTAGTCTTCTTAATGGTGCTCTAAGATGTGCTTAATACTACAAATCCACATTAAACACAGCCAGATAAATAGATACGAAAAGTACCTCCGTTGTGGCTCTACCTAGCTACCACTGTGGCCTGCCTGAATCAGCCCTTTGTGCCCACCGTGCCCAGATGTGCGGGAGCTCTGCAGAGGCACATGCTCGCTGGAAGTATTTTTACAGGACCGCTGTTTGACTAAGTTGCTCTGTAAAACCTCAGCTCAATATTGACTTTGTTTTTTACTATTTTCCTCACTGAAAGACGATCCCCTTTGCCAGGGTTAATGGTGCACGTTTTGCCACATTTAACCGGTGAATTCAGCCCATCGCATTTACATTATTCTACATTTCAAGGTGGCCTGAACCACCCAAATTTCACTCTTGGCACAGAATATTTGGCACACATGGAGTTGAGTTTAATAATTTTACTAATAAAATGATATTGAACGAATGCCTGATGTTGAAGCTGTAAAGACTGTCATGCTTCAGTTTGCCCCTAATCCTGAACTGTCATTAAATAATACACCATTACTACTCCGACTCAGTGGTTTTGGGGAAAGAGCCATGTTTGCTCTGGAACTGTGTGAAGTTTGTTAGTGGGATTTAAATGTTCTTAATTCTTAGGAAAGGACACAAATGCCCACTCCTCAGCTTGTTGGGAAACACTACACATTTTAATTAATGTGTCACAGATGAAAGCAATTTTCCAGAGGGTGCATCATCCCTGGCAGAAAAACACCCACCCCTTATTTCCTACACAAATATATCATTTTTGGAGGTTCTTCCTCTCAAAATGAAGATTTCCCTCTGCGGCTGAACCTTTTGTCTTTACTTGAATGTCTCGTTTTCTGTGACTGGAGTGTCCCTGTTACACATTCCTCACGTCCTGTGGGAGCAGTGTTTAGTTCCGCTGAGATGGAGGAAGGCCAGGAATTCAACTTTCTCTGGTGAAATTAAAAAGGGCAGTCAAATGAGCTTAAGGTAAACACATTAAGCGGAAGGGCTGTGGCAGGAACTGACAAGGGGGAAGGGAATCAAGGCAGTGTTGAGATGGGGAGACATTTTTCCTCACATTGGCACATTTTTGGACGTTTGCACCTTAAGCACTTAAGAAAACAATCTGCCAGACCCTGACCCTGTTTGGTTTTGACTCTGAAGGTGAAACCCTCTCATTTCCTCATGTACGGCCCTCTCTGTGAATGCTGTGTGTGTTTTTGTGTTTTCTGCATAATCTTATCTCAGTTTCACTCACAGAAAATGCCACCCATGTCTTCACAAAACATGGGCTTTGTGGTCGCTTCCAGAAAGAAGCAAAGTGTTGTAGCCCACAAATATGTGTGTGGTTATGCCACAGATGGCAGCCTTTTCATACAGCCGAGGGTCTAAACTGAACGCTTCAGTCATGGTCGGAGAAACATTTCTGTTTTCCCCAATCTGAGGCTCCCTTTACCACCTCGCTGGTGACCCTGAGCATCTGTCCCGGGCAAGAGCTGAGGGAGCGCTCCCCAGGGAGCCATGTTGGGTAACTCAGAGTTGTAACTACCTATTAAAACAGGAAACTGACAAACTCTTGTAAACCAAACTCATTAGTCATGTCCTGAGACACTGGCTTTGAGCTATAACATTTTAATTGGTGTCCCTTAAAACGTTTTGCCACGCACTGTTATGTCCTTTATTTCTTTGATTTAGTTCATGTTGTGTATTCAATCGGTGTGTGTGCAAGGGATTTTGGGCCATAATCAGAAAAGTTGGCAACCTAAAGAGGGTAATAGAATCTGAATTAAGCTAGAATTTGACGTAGTTATTGAATTCATTTAAAGTATTTCCTGCCTACTTGCGTGCTTACTTTCCAGCCCTTTCAAGTTTTCTAAACTTTCTTCTTTCCTGTTTGTCTTTATTTTCTTTTACAGGACATTCCTGCAAACTACTGACCAAGAACATGGGCATGCTTGTGGTCAATGAAGACACTCTTGATGTGAGTATTTAGCGTGTTATCCACAGAATCACTTTATTGCTGACAAAACCAAAAACCACACCAAGCGAAACAAAGCTCACAATTATTTTACAAAATGTTTTACTAGGACTTTTGCCTCGTCCACACATAACTAACCACTTTTCTTGGGTCAGTCATGCAATAAAAACAATGTAACCTAGCTGCCATTTTCCTCATGCCTGCATCTTTCAGCATTTTCAGAACAGCTGACGATAAAGAAAAACACCATACTCTGGATAAATGATTTACAGTCATTTCTATTCTCGATTCATATTCGTGTTTGCTAATTTAGCAACAACGGTTCAACGGAGTCAATACCGCTTGAAATGTATGATTTATTAATATTTTTATATGTTTTTTGATTTTACTGATTTACAATTTGGCACCTATCATGTAGCTACTGTATTTTTTGTAGTTTGAAGTTGTGATTGTGAATTAGGGCATCACAAGGATGTGTTTTAGCATAATAATCCCCTGATCTCATCAACCACTCCCTGTGAAAGAGCTTTCTCAAACCCTGAAGGGACAAGACCACAGGGAGCCGTCCACTCTCACAGCCAACACACATCCCAAAACTGCCTTTACCATCTTTAAGACCCCCAGCAGAGAAGTCTGTTGACCCCTTGGCAGTAGAGCCTTGTCTGTTGTTTCTGAGATTGAAAAGGGCACGTCGCTGCACCTCGAGCGGGAGGAAGCTAAGCAGAGGAGCCGCAGATGGACGAGAAAATCGACTTGGGGGCAAGAGAGGGGGGAATGGTGAGAAGAAGTGGATCAGGGAGGGGAAAGCAACATGGGGGTGTTTGCGGGGGTGATGACGGACGGCCTTCACTCTGTCAGCCAGTCGTTAAGCGTGATAAATTAAGTTTAGGTAGAAATTTGGGCTCGGTGCACTCATGAAGCATGCGGACCGGCGCTTTTGAAACGTCAGTTCTCATTCTCCTGTGGTTGAACAGATGCTTACATAAGGCAGCAAAGGGAGAAAACCTCTCCTCCAACACTGAGGAGGCACAGAGAGTAATTGGAGCATGTCTTCACTCTTCGTTGTGTTTAACAGAGTGAAGGTTATTCTCAAAGTTAAGGTTATGTCATTTCGAATAGCTCTGTCTTCCAGTCAGCATCTTTAATAATGTGGAGAGCTGCCTATTCATCTATATGAAACACAGTCACAGATGGTGCATATTATTTGAACTTTGCTTATTGTATGTGTTTAAGTTGTATAAAAACAATGAAAACACAGGCTGCAGGGGAATTTTGGTTTGGAAAATGATGATTTACAGCCTAAACATTCACTAACTTTGGTTAGCTGTAGTTCAGGAATAAAAAAGTACATGTCAACACATTTCGAACTGAGGTCAAATGTCCCTTTTTTGTGGGTGCCACTAGAAGTCTTATAAAGATGATGACATTACATCCATACAAATGTCCAGATTCCACATCATGAGTGTCACGTCCTGTAGGCTAAATCACTCAAGTGTCCATATCAACAATAGAGCTCAGTCTTTGTGGGAAGCTCTCGTGGATTTCTGAATGGACAGCGCACACGCAATCCAAAGCCAAACACTAGCTAGTCACATAGGCCAAACTGTTCATTATATCCTTAACAAAGAGGCTTTAGGAGGAGAGTTGCAGCATTAGTGCTAAAATTCCTTGGTGGAAATTAGGGAGTAAATGGCCGTCCTACTTGAGGAAATGGTAAACTTTGCTTATCGCATGGAATATAGATATCACAGCTTGACTTGCTGCTCTCTCCTACACACACACACACACACACACACACACACACACACACACACACACACACACACACACACACACACACACACACACACACACACACACACACTCAAAGAGATGTCTCTTAAAAACATCATGTAAAAGTGGAGATATTCAACATTTTTGCTTTGCGATGGAATATAGATATCACGGCTTGGTTTGTGCTCTCTCCTACACACACACACACACACACACACACACACACACACACACACACACACAAGCCTGCCCCCTGCTCTCTGTCCCGTGCTGTTTTACAGACCCCATCAGGGATGGTTAAGTCCTCGCAGCTGCTTTCTGCTTGTATCCTCTTGCTTAGTTTCTCTCCTCTGTTAATCCATCATCTCTCTCTGTGCGTGTCTCTCACTCTACTTCTCTCGCTTTGTGTAACGTAAAGCCCCGTCTCCAAATATTTCCTTTAAGCTGGGGTTTCAGAGTTTTGTTATGCCAAGCCAATGTTGCCTTGGTCCCTGTGGTACAATCGGACTGCTCTGACATATCTGACCTCAACACCAGCCTGGACCCCCCCCCTCCTCCATCAGTAATGCTAATGGCCAACATTAATGATAGCAGCTGTTTGAGCATCTGCATGTCATATTAGGTCTGATATCCTGCATTGTGTCATTGTTTGTATCTGCCAATTTTTGTCATTTAACTGTGTCCACCTGTAAACCATTACAGATGTAATTTCATGCAAGAAGAGCCTCTATTATATTTTTGCACTTGTGAAGCCAGGTTATTTCTGAAAATGTGTTTTACTTCTTTTGTAAAAATCCAATTTAAAACAAACATGTCATACATAGAGCTGCAGCAGCGATTATTCGACTACTTGAGTCAATCTGCAGAAAAATTAACTCCCAACTATTTTGGTATTTAATACATTGTTCAAAGTACATTTTTATTCAAAAGGAAAAAAAAATCAGCTGCTCATGAAGATTTCACACTTGAATTAGTTGCATTCATTATCAAACTAAAAATCTTAATATTTTTCTCAAGACATTTAAAGACCCTCCAAGACAAGCTGAGATTGAATAATTTATTCTGACATTTTAATGACCAAGCAATAATGAGGAAAATAATTGTTAAAAATAATCGAAAAATGACAGTTAATAATCATAAGTTGCAGCACTTGTAGAACATCTACCTGTCCCTCAGAAAGTGGCTACACACAGAAATGTTTTTTCCTTATGGCTTCACCATCTGTAGTGAAGATGATCGAATGATGAATACAAGGATGATCTCACCCTTCCATCCATCCACTCCACATGCCTCCATCCAATAGGACAGTAAATCCTCTTGTCAGTCTCATATTTATGGCTTTTCAACATCACTCATCATCATAGCTGTATGTACTGTATAAGCAAACCCAATCCATTCTCAGAACTCGTCTGTGTTATCACCTCGTGGCTAAGGTCCGAGTGTAATAAGCTTAGGAAACAAAATAAATATCAAACATTTCTAGAGCAGCTGCTCCACAGCAGTTTGGGATTAGCAAGAAGAGTAGAAATATATATGTGAAAGAGAACTAGGTGAACATTTCCTGTTGTATTATGAATGCCACTGGTACCTGTGGTGACACAAGCATTGGAGGAACTTTAGAGGGGAATACATGATAGCTGCGTCCAAGCAGATAAAATATAACACTTTTCCAAGATTACACTAGTGCATTTACTGTGGTTCAGTACCAATCATTCTTATTCTCTAGACTTGTCATATATTGGATTAACAGTCATCATGTGGTAATGAAAAACAAGAAAATACAACTAATACAAATATTCAATGGTTTTACAAGTGTATTTAACATTCTTCTTATACTCCATAAAACATCTGTTATTCCGGGACTTTTATGTGCACTTAATGTAGCATTGATGCAAAACCAATTATTATAAAAAGTGTATAATATTTTCCTCTGTTAACGAATTAAAAATGCTTTTAAATAGAATGAATAAAAGCCTTAAAGCCAATCCCCCAGGGTTAAAAGAGCGACCAATATCTTGGTGCACATCTCTTCTTGCAAGTCGTACACAGAAGGCTTTAAATTATAATGATTAATCACACAAATTAAACTTATATATATGACTTTTTTTCCATTACACAGAGAACGAGGGAAACGCTAAGCCACCACTGTGGAGTCCTGGGAGATGCCCTCTACAAGGAGAACGACTTTGCTCTCATTATTGACGGGAAGACTCTGAAATACGCGCTCACATTCGGAGTGCGACAGTACTTCCTGGACCTCGCGCTGTCCTGTAAAGCTGTCATTTGCTGCAGGTAAGATTTATTCTTTCAACAATAAAACGAACCAGAGATAATAAACTCTTCTGACCAAAATGAAAAACGATGGTCCTGCTGCGAAGACTTAACGTACTGAATCTGTTTCTGCACCTTAAATAAACTACACAAAATGTGTGTTTAAGTACAACACTGTACTGTACACTACTCACAAGGAGAAGTCATTGTCAAGTGTCCATTTTTAAGCAGCACATCAGAAAACACATGTATATAGAGTTGGAAAATTCTTAAATTTTCTACTTTACGATGTCATAAAATGTTCAGACTGATAGCCCCTGACTCAAAGATTTTGCTATATTATTAAACGGAGACAGCAGCTTACAAATAACAAGCAGAAAGTACGTCGTTTTTTTAACCTTTTTCCTTAAAAATGAATTAAATTCAAATTAAAGTTGCGTGGTTAAACTGTAAAGCATTATGTCTTTGCCACAAAGGTCGTTGAGTATTTTATGGCAGCAGTTTATAAAGTGTGATGGTTATAAATTTAAATGGCAGCTTTCAACTTCATGCAGGTACACTGTTGAGCTGCCCAGGCCACATAAATAATAGGAAGTACTTAAGTACTTAAGCAACCATGACGGCGTCTGAGGCCAGAAATCAGCACCACGTTTTCAGAACAACAGCAATCCTTATGACTCGGTACATTGCATCAACATTTTTATTGACTCTCCCCCCTCACCTCTACCTGCCTTTGCCTTGTGCACACTCTGTGGGCACTGAGAGACACCACGGGATGAATGAAGCCTCTTAAACCACGGAAAAGATAAACATTAACAATTTCACAGCTTAAGACAGACTTGCAGTTTATGACATCATCTCTGGAGACTACCCCTGAACCTCTGGTGCGCTGAGAGGAAGCTCCTGTATGGAAGAATACAGACTTTGCAGTCAGTGAGGACTTGAAGTCAAGGTTGACGTCTCATAAAGGAAGAGTTATAAATTATTTCAAAAACCATCAGCTTATAATTGGCTGTACTTAATGGACCCAGTAGGAAAGGTCTTACAGGGTCTCTTAGAGCAGGGAGAAAGAGCAGCGGACGGGAGGAATGCATAACCCCAAAATATATATTTTTTTTATTTTGAATAGAAGTGCACGGTTCCCCAAACAGACCTTTCCATGCCACCATTATTTTTTGTACATTACATCTAAAAAAGTTGTAACATTCTTGGGTTTTAATTGTATTTCAAAACTACAAAGGAGCTTTGTCCAAAATGTAAAAATAGTTACTGGAACTAAACTAACCCTAACCCTGATCTCAAGAATGCCACATTAAAAGCTCCATCTGAAACAAACCCATTTCTGAGATAAAAAACCCCATTGTTTATAACTTTGTGAATTGATATTTTTCTTTACAGAGTCTCTCCTCTTCAGAAGTCAGAGGTGGTGGAGATGGTGAAGAAACAGGTGAAGGTGATCACGCTGGCTATCGGTGACGGTGCTAACGACGTGGGAATGATTCAGACGGCTCATGTCGGCGTAGGAATCTCAGGCAACGAGGGTCTGCAAGCCGCAAACTCCTCCGACTACTCTATTGCCCAGGTGAGTTTAGTGAGAAAACACACAACATATCAACGATGTTGTTTCCTCATTTGAACTGGGAGATGGAAGACATACATTTAAAGTGGGAACAAAACAAGTTATTGTTTATGTTTAAAATGAAAAAAATTGATTGACAGCTTTGTATATTTGACTACAAATGGGATGGCATCAGGCCATCAGAGAGAGGCTGAGAAAACCATACCAAAGCACTCAATGTGTCATTATTGATTTGATTATTTACTTTTCTGATAAATGTATTCAGACTACATTAACATGTTAAATGTAAAGAGCTAAACAATGTTGAATACACTTGTGAAACTTTTATTTTTATTTAATTTCGAACAAAATTATTTAAGCAGTGACTGCTAAGCCTCAGATATGCTAAGTATGAAGCTAAGTATATACATCATATTAAAAAGAGCAGAAGATAAGATTTCAGACTTTTGCATTGTTAAAACATGATTTTTATTTGAAGCTGCAGGGGCATGCCCTCAATTTGCAGCAATAAACTGAAACCAATGCCCATTTCTATCTTCCAAAACTCAGTTTTTTGTGTAACTGATAGCTTGGCACATTGTTCTGGGTAACAATAGGTCAAATGTCTGCTAGGGCATTAGCTTATACAGTGAAGAAGTAACACCTGTAAAACAAGCATCTGGTGACACCCAACTCCCATCCTAACCACACAGAAACAGATCCCAGCTAAATGCTGCTCAAATACATGCTTTTATCCTCATAACCAGTTTGTCTAAAACTCTGCAAAGAAATGGGATACCCAGAGCAACAAGAGCCATGTTTCTCCACCGCACGCCACTCCGTACATCATGTTTCTATTACAGCCACAGGGCTGGAGAGTACGGGATACCAAATGTTGACTGAAACACAGAATGCTCTGTGCTTCAGCACGCAATTACCTTTCAAGAGACTCGGGTTTGTCTTAAGTGCCCTCTTCAGTGGGCATGACATGTAAAAGTGCATGTTTTCCAAAGATAGGTGGCCTCTTGTAATCTATTTAGCTTGTTTACCAGCATACAATTAAATTAAACCTCCAGACATCCAATGGTGTTTTCAACATATTGGCGTAACGATACATTCACTGTAATTTGCATACTGCAAACTGAGACCAATTCTCAGGATAACCCTAACCCCTAACCCTATGCTGCTGTAGATTATTAAGCAGAATGTTTCAAAGATGTTCTACTTAAACGCTTGGAGTTATCTGATGAAAGGCTTTGGGCTGAAGCACCTCTGCTTTCCATCCATCAGCAGCTCAGGTTGGTGGTAACTGATGTTTGATCAGACCATACGAGGGTTCGGACAAACTGGGGGTCGCCACTGTGCTGTCCTTACGCCAAAACATACTGTGGTGAGGCTGAAGGACAAGAAAACCTTCCGATAAACATTTTGTCTTTTACCAAGAATGTAATTTTACTCGTCCTACTTCCCTACTCTGTGTCTGAGACTGGACCTTTCAGATTGTGTGATGGAAAGACGATGCAGTGTGGATCGCGTGCTTCACTTGAGTCATTAGCTGGCAACACAGATGAAACACTTGCCTCAAAGTTCTGCTCCAATGTAATCACACTTATCAGCCAGAAATTGCAGTGAAATGGTAATTTCACCACAGTCCCTAAACGTTGCCATAATTATAAAACCATTTTACTATTATGCTGAGCCCCAGGAGATTATACCCCCATATGAACTCCATTTTCAGCATCTCAAAGCTTGATCTTCCAATCTTTAACTTGACATTTCTGGAAAGTGTTAGTGAGACGCTTTGGCCACAATGCCTCATCACTCTCTACTGCTGGAGGACATAACACTGCTGGTTTCTGCTTCACTGTTCCAGCACTGATCTGTGATTATGAGAAACCATCAGACAGTGTACTCTACTCAGACTTTTGCTATTTATTCATCTTGTCATTTTCCTCCCACACAGTTCAAATACTTGAAGAATCTGCTGCTCGTCCACGGAGCCTGGAATTACAACCGTGTAGCCAAGTGCATCCTGTACTGCTTCTACAAGAATATTGTCCTCTACATCATTGAGGTGA
This sequence comes from Eleginops maclovinus, assembly GCF_036324505.1. Lineage (NCBI taxonomy): Eukaryota > Metazoa > Chordata > Actinopteri > Perciformes > Eleginopidae > Eleginops > Eleginops maclovinus. The sequence continues at coordinate 8,066,524 of NC_086371.1, forward strand.
GTCTCACGCAGCAGCTCCAAAGGCTCTGAATGCAAAGCATTGAGATGTTTCCACATGACATGATTAGGTGTAAAGGCAAAGGTTCCTTGTTGGATTTTCCATGTTTGTATTTCTGTTGACTGGCTCTTCACACTACCTGCCAGTTGGTGCAGGTCCTGGGCCAGTAGTTTGAGTTTTGACACACAAGACAGAATATACACCAACACACTCAAAGACGCACACTCACACTAATGAAGGGAAAAAACTAAACCTACGTAACTGGAAGTCTGCCTTTCCCAGAACCTTGCCAGGCATTGGATCCTTGGACTATTAATCCACCCAATTCATCTGAATAATCATGAATCCGAGCTAGCAATGCTACTGTTGTCCATTGCTGCCTTAGGATTACATTATTAATCAGATATTATCTTTTTGTACTGTGTTGACATCACAATGGACATGCTTAAAAAAAAATTAAAAAGCAGATAAAGATGTAGATAAAAATACAGGAAATCACAGTTTTGAATTATTTTTACAAACAATTAAATACTGTATGTGTTCATATTTACTAGAATATTAAAAACGGATTATATTAGATTAATATTTGAGAAGAAAAGCTATAATTTATTTATCCCAATTTGATATAATATATCACAGCAGCATGTAAACAAGGCATTGCACATTGATTAAAATGAAATAAGATAGAGAATAAACATCAACACTAAATATATACATATCAACAGTTCATATTAATTATTTAGAGATAGCTCTATCAAATGCAATGTATAAATATACAGAATTTAAGTCAATATACACTATGATGCGCCAACCTACTACGAACAAAGAATGCTTTTCCAATGTTTAGCTTCGTTTTGGATCAGTCCCATGATTTATAAAGGCTTTACTGTACTGGTGAGCCATGTTTGTTACTTCACATGGACAATAATGAGCAGGCAATAAATGTCTCTTCATAGCACCCGGCTCCACTCTCCTTGTATATCAGTGGACGAAGGTTAGGGAGGTTCAAACATATAGTTCTGTTGCTGTGCGGGAGGTTTGATGGCATTTGACGGATACCAGACCCAGTACTGATTGCAGGTTCAGAGCCATAACCAGGAACGAGCGGACAGGTTAAGTGCTTCCTATCAGCAGCCGCTTTATCATAGGGAGTGCTCAGATGTTTTGATCTTCCGGCTGTGCACTTGACTGACGGATACAGCCAGTTTGGCTTTGCATCTTCTTAAAAAAACATCCCTACTGAGTGTCTGCCCACAATATATATCAGGGGGGTTTAATGCACATACTGTACACTGTTATACTGTATGTAATGTACTTACCTTGCAAAGCTGGAGGCATTTGCTTATTAGAATAAAATGTTAATTACATAGAAAGTTTATCGTCCACAATTGGGATATTTGTTCTTAGCTTTATCAAACTGCGCACGATACAAAACAAAAACAAATCAGCTAAGAAATAAAGAGCAGATTAGTGAGCATTTGAAGAAATAACCACCACACACACACACACACACACACACACACACACACACACACACACACACACACACACACACACACACACACTGTGCTTGAAGGGGCCCGGTAGCCATAGAAAGCAATTAATTTATACACTGAAAAGAGCACAATTCATATGTGCTCTCTGGCCCTGCTTTTTTTCTGGTAGAAAATGATCATCCTCATGGTTTTAATACATCAGAGCCAAATAACCTGTCTTGGAAATATGAGCACTTTAAAATTATCTTTTGTTCATCCTCTTTCTGTAACATTTGACCTCTGATCTCACTCTAGCTTATGTACCATGGAGAATCAGTAGACTACCCTTTACATTCCAGCATGTCTGGCGTATTGTGACCTGAAGTAAAACAGGGCAGCCGCTTTCTTTCAGGCTATAACTGCAGCGATGGGAACTGCAACTGTTTGATCATGCTACCCTTTTCCAGATAAGGTTGAATTTGCAGATCCAAAATAAAATTACATTTGCAGCTAATTTAATTTTCTTTCAGCAAAAACGTTACTTAAAACAATTTCATATGTGCACGATGTTTAATTCATTCATTTTTGTCCCTGTTTTTAACCAAGTTAAAACTGTTTAAACAAGGTGGCACAACATCTTGTGTTTATATTAAGTAAGTTCATGACTGCAATCCTGTCTTTTATCCAAAAACGTCCCCTTCACCCTTGAGTTGCATCCTAATATGACCTTTATAACACGTTCAAATATTTTGCAATATTTATTCTATACTTTTTTGTATTTCCAAAAACAGCTAACCTTGGAAGTATATCAAAAGACTCTTTTCAAAGCAGGTGTTTTCCTACAATTTGAACTTAACATCTATAGTTCTGTCTGCAGGGCGAGCTTCTTTCTAGCACACCTTTTGTTGCTCTCTGAAAACATAACTCCCCTTCCCCCATGCTCTACGCTCCTTAAGGGGATTGAGGTAGATAATAGAACATTTCTCCACATTAAGGCTGCTTCAATATTTCAAACGTCCCTGTTTTGTAAGACCCTGACATCTAACACACCAGCAACCTCGGGGTATGGGTATAAAGCTGCATTTGTTGCACTAACAGGTTTACTTTTGTGCTTCCATGTTTTTCTTGTCAACTCCCAAGCTACCTTGCAAGTAGAAAAGGAAGGATCTTGACGGGAATTTTAACTTTTTTGTTCGCAGCACCATTGTCTGGTACAGTGTGTGTTACAAATTGAATGCCAGCACTGGGAGACTCGGTGGTTAAGCCTCTTTCCGTCTCCCTCTCCTTCCACTGGGTCTTTGGTTCTTTTTAAGAGACATGGAGTAGGAGGGTGAAATATTCCACGGCTATTGTTGAAGACGGGAACTAAGTCTGAGACACTTAGAATAGTTGTATGATCGTTTAGGGTCTCCTCTGTCTCTGTGGTTTAATTGTGAGTCACAATGTAAGATTGTCCCTCCGGCGGATGAGTGACTGACAGCTTGAACTGCATCACAGTGTTTCTTTTGGATTTCCCCATGCTGTTGATTATGGTTTGTTTTCCTTTTCCCTTATCAGTTAGAGAATATTTACACCATGATCACGCTTGAAAGATTGACTTTGCAGTAATTGCAAAACATGGTTATCTTAACTCTTTTTAAACAGTGTATCCCAGAGCTTCAAGCTGAATTCATACCTCATAACCCTTTTTTTCTGATATATTTCACAATTAACCTAAGAACAGAATTACAAAATAATTAATTTCAGTCACATTTAAGCTAAGAGACCTATCTGAAGGAAGCCATAGTAACCTCATTCAAATGACCGATCCAGCTGGCCACTCGTGTTTGATTGACACATTGCCAGGGTGCGACAGAAGGGTCTGATGGACAAGTGGCATTTATGAGGCAATTACATGGAAGCTCATTCAATGCGTCAGTGTAGTTGGAAACGGCTCAGAGTTGCTGAGCTTGCCGACCATTGCACGCTGAATAAAGCCACAGAGGCCGTGTCTAGCATTGTGAGACAGCTTGTGTTGTAGCTCCACATATTTCCAGCATATTTATCAGCTCCCTCTTTATATCCCTCAACATTCTTTGCTTGCTTTGTGTATGAATTCCATTTGAAATACTGGGTACTAGGCTTAAGAGTATCTGGGCTCACATTGTTAAGGACAAATGTCATGCTCCCCCCACCCCTCCAACCCATTGCCACTTTCAGACAAGGCCCGCAGAGCTGTGGAGAAGCTCTTGGAATCAGTGATTTTTGATTCGCTAATGAATATGCAAGAAGTCTTCTTATCGGCAAGCCGCTGCCCAATCCCCCTTTTCTCAATCCCGCTTCCCTCCATTACTGTTTTTCATGATGTGCAGTCGGGGAGAGAGGCCAGCCACACCCCTTCGCTGAGTGGCACTCAATGAGGAGAAGAAAAGGGGAAGAAAAATCCTGCCTGGTACTTCCCCTAATGAGCAAATCAATGCATCTGTCCCTCAAGAGATGGGAAAGGGAGAAAGAGACAGAAGCTATTGGGACCCCAAGGACCAGGCCAAAACACTCACACAGAGGCAGTTACCACATGCAATGAATAGGAGCCTTTTTTAACTTAGCACAACAATATATCAGCCCAGAGCTCCTCATTGGGCAGAGCTGTAATTAATTCAGCAGTTTGACTTACTCGCTAGCCTCTCGTTACCGTTGCTTGAGCCACGCTAATGGTTGAATCTGCCTCATGGCTTGGGCTTCATCTTAACATTATCCATAGCAACGGTATCTGAATGTGTTTTCTACAAGCCAAGATCCCAAAACACCTAAAAACTATTCTTGCCCTGCCAACAGATGTACTGTACATCCCCTGATTCTCATGGTAACAGAGCCACATGGTCCCAGTTTTGGGTGAACATCCCACGTGAATTTAAAAACAGGACCCCCACATAAAAGAAACAACATCATGGTAGAGTGCACCTGATGGAGAGCAGGCTTGGATCTGTGAGGGGTGGGTGTGGCAGAGAGGGGAGATGAAGGGCAGGGTCTGGGGGCACACACATAAACACAGGCCTCGTCTATAGACACCCCCACTCCCCCAACCTCACCAAGGGAATGAAGAGTGGGTGGGGAGAGGGGGCAGACATTTGTTTTCATGCATATGCTTACACGATTAAATAGGAAGGGCCAGTTGCAGATTGGTATTGGTCATGTAGAGAGTGGCCGCGGGCGGGTGGGGCCCTCACATAGGCTTTGTCCCAATCTGAGAATTTGTAGCAGTTCATGCCTTCATAATGAAGTTAAATGAAGCGAGGAAATGCTTGCTTGGCCACGGCCAAAACACAGCACCCCTGATGTTTTCTTGACAGATCTGGCGTGAGCTAAATCTGGTTCTGGACTGCAAAGTATCACACTTTGATATACTGTCAGCATAGTGCAAAACGTGTGTCAGACAAATGCATTTAAAAACAAATTAGCATTATGTTTTTTTAGACTAGATACTGTATCCCAAGTTCTCTACTTGCTTTAAATATGGTTTATTTACAATAACTGGCTTGTATCCTGATCTAAGAGGCATTGTTTTGTTCAGATAATCATGACTAATCAGGCAATGTGATAAGCCTAGTCTCCACCCTACATATGGTTTACATTACTTCTGTCTCTGTCTCCTGATATAATATATCAAAGTCTCCTTCATTCAGAGTCCCACAGCCCTGACTCTGCTCCTATAACTAACATCGTCTGTCACCCACTTGTCTTCAGGTAGATCAAGGGGGAAAATAGTGGGCTTGATATATGTCTGTAGGTAATCCCGTGATGAATCCAGTTGGCAGTTTGTATCGTGGAGGTGGCATCTGGAGGTCTAGGCTTTCCCACTCTCATTTGGTTCTTGTATGCTCTATTCTGGCCCCTTTCTGCTTAATCTGAATTTGAAACATGGCTAACTAACACTAACGTTGTGTTGATCACAGGTCAGCACTTCAAACAAACCCACATTTGATTTAGGGTCATTTTTGTTTTTTTTGTTTTTATTGACAGGACCTCTTTTTCTGGTAACGATGGTATATAAAATGAGCTGGTCTCACCATCACTCTCAATAATGGAAAGCAGATACTGTACTGAAAGTGCAAATACTACATCGATATGTTGTTTACAGCATCTAGTTGGGACTGCAGTATCAAGTTCATGACTAAGTGCCTCACTGATTAAAATGATGGTAATGGGAAGGGGAGATAAACCATCGTAGTTATCTTTGTGTTTGAGCTGATTATTTCCGTCTGTTTCACAACCATTGGTTACTGTTCTTATTCCTTCTTCATGTGATTTTTGTCTCCCTTAGATCTGGTTTGCGTTTGTCAATGGCTTCTCAGGCCAGATCCTATTCGAACGCTGGTGCATCGGCTTATACAATGTGGTAAGTGCTAATAAAATTGACTCTCTAATGATTCCACTTTGCTTCTTTACCCCAAAGCTCTCTGGAATAACACTGATTCGCGGTTGTGAGCCTAAAACTGATCCTTTTATTACGTGACTTTGTCATCAACATCTTTAATGCGTTCCCCATTATTTATGACCTGTTGTCAAGTCCATATTCCCTCTGTGCCCTGAACTATGTACTGAATACGAAAGAACAACAGATTTGCTTGCTCTAAAGAGTGTTGTTTGTAAGGATAGCTACTTTAAATGATAAAAAAGAATAGGAAGAATGGAGCAGCTGATTGGGCTGCTGAGGTACGGCGTCCCACAGGGCTTCATAATAGGACCACTCCTAATGAACTCATATTTCATATCTGACATGAATTAAGTAGAACTCAAACATGTGTATCTGCAAGTCTAATATTTAATACCATCCTGTTAAGTCCATAAGGAGTTGTTATGTAACTTTAAACTGTTTATCAAAATCACCTCAAACAAACAACAAATCAGAGACGTGTGAAGTGAAATTTCATCACATTCCTGATCGGTCTCAAATGGAAGTAATTTATGGGAGGGACAAACTGTTAAGTGAGAAGGATATTTTCACAGCTTTGACTCTCGCATTCATTTCATAATAAACCATCAGCTTAGATCCAGTACGGTATTTAGGGGGTGGCAAGAGGGTTACTTTATCCAAAACTGAGGGAATTCCTCCGGCTCAGTGGGAGTCTGTCGGGAAGCAATGGGCTGAATCCGCCACTCAATGGAGATCTTCCTGGGCCTGGCTCTGAATAAGAAAGGAGCCCAGTGGAGCATGTCCTGTGGCCCGCTGGTCCTGCAGACTGAAGCCTGAAGACTCCCACTCCAGATGGGGCTTCAGGGAACTCACACCAACTGACCCACTGAGCCCCTGAGCTACACAATACCATCACTCCTCTCTCAGCAGCTGCTATACAGAACAACATTACAACACCACTAAGAAATTAAACTTTAGCCAGGCTTAAATACCTGCTTCTAAGTCAAGGGTATCACAGATGTTCATTGGAGATGGGTTTTGCATATGAAAACACCTGAAGCATGACAAATCAAAATGAATCAAAAAGAAACCCTTAAGGGTTATAAGGTCAATGGTCTACAATGATGTAGAATGTGGAGTAATGGAGAACAAATTGAAGCAAATACTTCTATAAATGTAACATATGGAGATGGTGGCAATTATGAAAACGGGTGAAATTGCAAAGGGATTTTAGCTATTGGTTACATAGATATGTTTATTTTAATGCCTAGTGCTTTTACCACTAATGTTCCTTTATGTGTGTGCTTTTCTTGGACAGATCTTCACTGCTTTGCCTCCTCTCACTCTGGGAATATTTGAGCGTTCCTGCAGGAAAGAAAACATGCTGAAATACCCAGAACTCTACAAAACCTCCCAGAATGCAATGGGCTTTAATACCAAGGTAACGCATGTTTATCAAATGTACTTTATTTGTGCACAACCATTGACATCCCCATTATTATAGTATCTGTCATCTTGTTGCAGTTTTTCGTTATTTTGATAACGGCTCCATTTAGATAAAGTAATATCATTTCTTGATATGGAGTTCTCAAATGTTGCTATAGCCTAATTTACTGTTGACATACTGGGGCCAGCAACATTGCCAGTCATTTTGGTAATTTTATTCAGCTCATAAACACTCTATTCATTTCATATAATATATTATACTTTATCATATAACAATGTTCTTAAATTGAGAATGAATGTTGTGCTCCACCACACAAATAAAAAGGTCAAATGTTCTAGCTCTTACAACCAATTAAGATCAAATGAATGACACAAGAAGGTCCTGTCGGGTTGTTGTTGTTGAGGACTGATGCATCTCTGGTCACAGTGACCTGGCAGCTGTAGTCAGTGGGTCTCCAGTCGTACCCTGGTTTGGCCTGGCTTGACCTATTCTGTCTGGTAGCAGGGGCTGTCCGTTAGCTTTCCCCCGCTGGTAATAAAGATGTCTCCTGCTTCATCCTGGACCCTCCTCACAGGCGTGGTGACCTGGTTAGCACAGCGTGGAGGTGGATTAAACACGGATTGGCCATGGCGGTAAGGGGCAGTGAAGGTCAGATGGGTTGGGGGATGCGGCAGAATAAATCGAGGGAAGAAGGGGATAGAGAGAGTGTGCTGTCATTGTGTGACAGTGTTTGTCGCGGGAAATTATGCAATTTGTTTAAGTAAGTCTGTTTTTTGTTCTCAGAGCACGGCTGTCAGATTGAGTTTAACCCATGTAGGACCTCACTGAATGTGTGAAATGCGTTTCTATCTTCAGTTTTACTGAGCTGGGACAACTTAATTACTTTAGAACTGACAGTTTTCTGATCAACCAAATTTAAAAAAGGACACGGTTGGCCCATTTCAACCTGCATGTTAAAGCCAAATCCTTCATATTCATCCTAAAAATACTCATTTGAATAGCATTTCCCTGACCCCATGTTGATACATAGCTTAGTTAATTAACAACAACAACATTTCAGGAAATATTTATTTTAACAAACAAGCAATTTTAACACACCCCCCTGGACTGAAATTCTTTATTGGGCTTTTAGACTTTAATTGATAGAACAGCCGTAGAGACAAAAAAGGAGGTGAGTGGAAACAATATGCAGGAAAGGGCCACAGGTTGGGTTGGAGCTCAGGTCCCCACAGTAAGTAACCTTTGTACATGGGGCACCTGGTGAGCTATTGGGCCCCCGGCTGTGGGAAATTAGTAGAAAAATTACAAAAAAAAAACATTTCAGATTTTAAACTCACTTATGACAAATGAACACAATCAAGGTCATTAGTTGAGTAAATGTAATCAAATCCAGTCCTAGCTATGGCCCGGATTGTGTTTCATCATTAGAGAAAGACGACGAAGTGGAGGTCATTTGGTGTCAAAACTGATACACCTTACACGAAATAAGAGCTATTGGTTGTCTGTGGATACATTATCTTTGTGTATAAGTTAAACAGACAGACATTTGTCCTCACAACGGCTCATGAAATTGTCCCCTTCTTTTGTTAAACTCTACGGTAGGATGGATTTCCCTTCATTAATATTGTTGAAAACTTAATTACTTCTCAGTGCCAAATAAGGGTCTGAAAAATGTGTCTGATAGTTAGAAGCTCAATTTAGTTTGGGCCACATTTTCCAAGACCTATAAATGATGACTCTTGCCAGGTCAGCAGGTTGTTTTTGCTGGCTTGTCCACTCTTTTCCCGAGATATTTTCCTTGCAGCTGGCCCGAGGCGAGGCGAGAAAATCCAGCAGGAATTTGGCCCCTCGAAGCCTGTCTTTCTGCACGCCTGGCTCTTTTGTACACAACAGATACTGTCTTTGTGAATTAAAGCTGCTTGTGTTGAGGTGGGAGAAGGGAGTGACTGAGGGTGTTAAAAACCCAAGGCGTGGCTTTGACTGTGCCACCCATTCACTTTTAATTACATATACCTGACACTTGAGTCACCCTAGTAAACCCTAACCCCCTTTATGTGGTTGTGGTAATTTCAGCAGTTTACTAGCAACTATCACCTCTTATACTGCATTCTTCCCTCTGTTTTACACTTTTATTTCTTCCTTTGAGCTCCCTTTTTACTGAAATGGCTCTAAAAGGAAAAGGAAGGCGTGGGCAGCTCTGAAAATATTTGGCTCAAAATTAATTACCAGCTTTTTATTTTCCGTAATTAGTACTTCCACAAAGGTCAGAATATTTCCAGGACAGACTGAGCATTCATTCGGAGGGGACCCCTGGGCAACTTGCTGGGATGCAAACAAAGAAAGAGAGCAGGGTGGTTGGAGGGTGAAAGGGAGGATCCCACTGTGACAAATGATTATGAACATTTATTGATTTCATTAGCATTCATTATTGAGGAAAAGGAAACTGCTTGTTTTGCATCCCCGCAGTGTTTGGGGATGGAATAGTTGAGGAGGAGGGTGAGAGACAGCAGAGCCTGTCAACAGGAGGCTAATTGGCATAAACGTGATTGTAACATTAGTGATAATTTCATCCACAATTGAGATAAAGGGGTGGGGGTTGGTTTGGGCCACTCTTCACCCAATGGGTTTTGTGTACATAGTGGAAGGGTGAGGTAATCCTCTGGGGGGAGGTTGTGAGAAGGAAGGAGGGGGGGGTGGCTGCTATGGGACTTTGTTTGTTCGATAACAAAGGTGAGTAGGTCGTGCCACAGAGGCCAAGGTGTATTACAAAGACTCACAGTTTGGAGCAAGACTTCTCCTTCACTGTACCTTTTCCTGCCTTTTCTCTTGTTTCACCATGTTGGAATCACCCCAAAGTCCAAAGCAAGTACTATTAGTGATTTTAAAATGACTCAAACCTGCGGAAATCCCAAGAAATGTTGACTTTCAGCCCGTCTTACGTGTCTCAAATAAGCTGTGTTTTATGTTTTACTGACAGATTTGCTGAAGTCGTTGAAAAGAGTGTTTATAAGAAAGCGAGCCTTTAACTTGTCTGCCAAGAAGCGATGATTAAAAAGAGGCCAGAGATTAAAATGTGATGTTTTTCAGTTTTTATTTTTCCTCCTTGTAGCCGTTTGCTCTCTGGGTTTGATGAATTCTCAGCCCTCAGAAGTAACAGCGTCGTCTGGGTCAGCACAGGGAGGAAAAGGGGGCATAAATGTGGGGCCGTTTTTGGCAGAATAGATTTCACGGCTGTTTCATGCTACATCGCCCATTTGTGTTTTGTTTGGCTCTGGTGTTGCATAAAGTAAATCTGAAACAAGGTGGTTTTGGAGTGGGAGTATTGATTTAAACGACTCATCCAAAGTCTGCATGCTCGCACACACAGACACACACACACAGACTGCGGTCCACACTAGGATTTTCCAGGCCCTTAATAATTACCATGAAAACAGTTTAATCTCTGTCAGGCCTGTCAGTCTCGCTGTGTGTGTTTCTAGACTGATTTCTGCTTGTTTAAACACTCCTGTCATTTATTTCTACACCAGTTAAAATCCTTACATGAAAGAGCCAAAGCCTTATGAAATGTAATGAGAGGAAACCCTCACACTAGCAGCACATATATCACAGTTGCATAACATTCTTATCGACGAGGTGAGGACGAGGATTTTGCAGTTTCTTATGCTCGCTGCGTTTTTTCTTTGATTCTGTGGAAAAAAACAAGTTAAAACCTGCACACTGACATTGTCCTATTGCCTTTCATTGCTCGTACACACACTCGGTAGCCTCTCTCTCCCCCATAACACACACAGAGGATATACAACGTGTCTGTCAGCGGGGTGGCCATTCAGTGAGGAGGCCCCGACAAAACCGCCACTTAGCCTAGCGCTGGGCTGCCACAAAGGGCCCGGGTCAGGGGTCACTTGGAAGGCTGGAGCTCCCCACACCCTTTTCTCATGCTTTTTTCTCTCTGTCTCCCTCTCTCTTCTTTGAAACTCCTGCCGCCTCCAACCCCCCACCCCTCTCTTCCTCCCCCTCTGCCTCCTTCGCCTCCATCCTTCTCCCCTCTTTTTTTTTGCAGGTCTTCTGGGCCCATTGTCTGAACGGCCTCTTCCACTCCGTCATCCTCTTCTGGATCCCCCTTAAAGCCTTCCAGCATGGTAAGTAGCTCCCAGAGACTCCGCCAAGGCCCTCGGTGGACTCTGGATGGAGAAGGAGGATAGTCAAACACACATACTTTGTCTTAATTAGTTCTCTCTTCAACCGCCCGCTCATGAATTACAAACATCTGTGTGCTCCGGCAAGAGCTACACACACTAACAAGCACATATTCATGTCCGCACACAACGAGCTGATGAAACGCTTTTGCACTTATTTATTTTTTGAATGTCAGTCTACTGTCGGAAGTGTTTATCCAAATAGCTATCAGTGCTTTTATACAATTCTTGATAACTTTATTTATCCGTATAAGGTCAATTGTGCATGTTTGTGCACATTAAGATGCAGGTTTCAGGGTGCAGAGAGAATAGGGATCTTTGAGCCGGTAAGTCTTGGCCGGCCACAAGACCACACAAGCTTGTGCCTGCTCTCCAAACAAAGGCGCCAAGCTCCTTCACTCTGACTGACAGGCTGTCAGCAAAGCCTCAGCGCACACAAGACATGTGACCAGCCGGAAGTAAAGGGAAAAGGAGCCTCTCTTTCTTTCTTTACTGGCCGCCGTACCATGCTGATATTTTAGTTTCAGCCTCAACCCACGTAATGTTCATTTTATTAAGTTAGGAAATTCTTTTAACCCCTGTTTAAGAGGTTTGTTCTCAGAATAAATGTCAATGTTGTCAGAAAAACAGCCATGTTCTTTATATTTCAGCAGTGTATTAGTCGGGACATTTATTTCTGACCAAGATAAATGCACATCAATTTAGTTTCTCAGTCTTACTGATGGATTTTCACAGAAACACTCCTTCCTTATAGTTGCGAAAGACAGAATTAACATTCCAGCTTCTATCAAAGGGCAGTAATGGAATCAGCATTTGCCTGTGGTTTTTAACCTCACACTCCCATGTCCGCTTTAAATCCAAGTCTCTAATGGGGCATTTTACACCAGAGTTCACACTTGAGATGTACTAAAGTAATAACCTCCATGCCTGGGTGTTTACTCTTTGGATCACCTAATGGAACTCTGCATGAAACCCAAGAGCTGAAAGGAGACAGCTCTGGCCCTAAAAGCTTCTGTTGTTGATTTCTTTCACAGATACAGTGTTTGGCAACGGAAGAACTCCAGACTATCTCCTCTTAGGCAACATGGTTTACACAGTAAGTGCACCAATCTTCTTGACAGGCGCTGTTGCCGTGTTAAACGGTGTAGTATCTGAGCCAAGTGTCATCCCATCTGTGTGAATCACCTTCAGTGTAACTGCCTTTTACTTTGTCTGCCTTTTTTTATACTCCACAGTATAACAAATATTAATCTAAATGTGTGATGCACTTACCATGACCGATGTTAGCATTGCAGAGGGACTTGGTGTAATGTCAGTGTGATTTGTGTCTTTACAGTTTGTGGTCATCACAGTTTGTCTTAAAGCCGGCCTCGAGACCTCGTCCTGGACCATGGTAGGCTGATGGCTCCATCTTTTCTCTCTGAACTTCTGCCCACTCTTTCCAGTTCCTGCACTTTAAATGACCACTGATACTTGTGACACTTGCATTTCCCACTGAGCCTGCAACTGTAAACTCTGAGAAGTAACATGTACCGTATAGTTAGTTAAAATTAAAATATATAAAGTAGAGTGTGAAAAATAGTGCAGTCTGGTTTAAACTTCCTCAACTTGTTTTTAAAGTATATTGGATTATATATAAACATTTAAATAGGGTTCGAATCTGCGGTAAAATAAGTTAAAACAATTTCTGACTCCTTACTGTCTGATTCTCCACCTACAGTTCAGTCACATCGCCATCTGGGGAAGCATCGGCCTGTGGGTGGTGTTTTTCATTATCTACTCCTCCCTGTGGCCCCTCATCCCTCTGGCTCCCGACATGTCAGGAGAGGTGAGCACACACATGCTTACACATCTACACACACACACACACACACACACACACACACACACACACACACACACACACACACACACACACACACACACACACACACACTCTCTCTGTCTCACAGCAACAACTTCCTCTGGTGCTGAAGAAACTGCTGATATAATCGTCTATCACTGACTGACCCGCAGCGCCTCATATTTCATTTTCAGACACATGCTGGTGGGAACATTTCTGAGTTAAACTTGACACAGGTCTTTGTAAGGAGAGCCAGATGGGTGTTAACTGTCAGACCTCTGGCTTGTGTTGCATAATGACTTAATTGGGCCAATTAGCCCAGTGTTTGCATTACTCTGCCCTCCCTCGGCTCTGAGTATCCGCAGGTGACATTGAAACAGCAAAGCAGTCTGGAAGCTAAGCAAATAGAGGAGTTGGTATACACACACACCGTGATGTCTTTAAAATCTTCCCTGCAATCACCAGGATCAGAATTGTAGTTTAAGATGCGCTTAAAAACTAATTAAATGTTAATAAAAGACCAACTAAAGAAGCCATCTTTACTGCTTTACACTGTTTACTTGTTTGAGTTGTTATTTACATGTGAATGGGACTACTGTCTCTCTGGGTCACCACAGGTGGTTAATGAGAGCCTATTAACCACAGGTGACGTTTCCCAGTGCATTCTTGGGAGGAGAGTGAGGCATCTTTTCATTAGGGAACAAGAACACAGCAGGAGGCTGGTCAAAGAAAAAGGCTGGCACCACACAGCAAGCAGAGGAGGAAAAATATCCGTCCATCGGGGATTCTGTTTGTGTGTGTGTCCTGTTTGAGATAATGCTTCTGGCATTTGGGGATTCAGTGAATGTGTAGATTGTAACAGTTCACTGCGGGGTTAGGGCTTTCGGGAGTTCAGGACGTTTTGGCTACGGCTGTTCCTATTAGATGAGAGACTCCAAATGTCAGACATAATTGTGAGAGGATTTGAACCAGTCTTGGGAATATGCCTGATGGCAGCTCACTAGAAGAGTCTTTTTCTGGGACATCTTGCAGGAAAAACTCATGGATTAGTAAGGTGTAACTAAATATGCAAATAGTTGTTTATGTAAGTGTAAAGACCTAAATTGGACATGATAAACCACAACAATGTACAGCCTTACGCAGACAGACTTTAACAAAAGTAACAATAACATGTGCACAGTCCTGATCAGGTACATTTATATTGGCTAAAGACACACTCAGATTTAATTCTCCCTAAAAAAAACTGCTATGATTGTTGTGTTCATTATACGATGATTTACATGACCAGTTCAACATATCCAAAAATATGCCTATCCATGACTCCTTTATCTGCCTTTTTAAAACAACGACACAGCTAGTAGACGGTTCCTTGAGCATTGAATATAGAGTGGATACACGCTGTGGACGATGGTAACATAATCTGCCTACTGGCACAGTTAAATATGTTCATTAATGAGCTTTAAATGTGTAGGTCTGTTACTTTTGGTCGCAGCCTGACTAGCTGTTCCCAGGCTTTAAGCTAAGCTAACCAGCTGCTGACTGTTGTTTCATATTTACTATTCAGCCACCATTCCATAAAGTAAGTTTTTCCTATGATTTCAAACTATTCATTTGAAAGCCAAACTTCGTTAAAGGTCTTTACTTCTTATCTAATTTGCTGTTTGAATCTTTAAAAAAAAGCTGCCCAGATTTAGGACAGAATAGGTAACAGAATACACAATTATTTGTTTGCAGGGCAGTTGTTACTCGTGAATTTTTGGCATTTTAAGTCCATGATGGCTGGGCACTTAAATAACAGAACTTACTATACATGCACAAACATTGTCTCACACACACACACACACACACACACACACACACACACACACACACACGGGGGCGATGGTTACATCAGCTTCACTCTACCCCCTGTTTGTGAAGCCTGGTGCTTTCATCCATGTCCTGCAGCACTTGACTGAAGACAGTAATGGTGTCCTTTGGGTAGTTGGTAACCCTACGCTCCTGCCCCAACTCAGGGATGCCAGTACATCATCAAACAGGCAGGGACACATCTCTCTGAAACCTGAGACGGCATCAGAGACCTTGTAGCCTCTGAAGAGCAGGATAGCTCTGAACCCTGATGCAGCCTCACATATTTCACTAAGGCCTCCTGGATGTGTACTTGAATCTTCAAATATTTTTGTACTCTCAGTCCTTCTCTCTATTTTCTTTGCTCCTTCCATTTACTTTTTGCATCAGCTTTTTCGCTCTTTGTTCTCTTCATGCTCATCTTCTCCCCCCCTCTCCCTGCCAATCGAAAAACTGCCCGAGGGTCAACAACATAACAGACACCAGAACTCCTTTCTCCCCCTGTTCCTGTTCTCACTCACTACCTAGCTCAGCGCCTTTAACAAGAGACGTTAGGCAGCGCTGAGCCTTATGTGAACGCATTCATCAATGTCAGGCTCCAATATTCTTTGGACGATTGACAGAACAGGTGCAGGATCTCTCCACAAACAAAATAACACTGTGCTTTTTACAGGTACTCCCAAAACTGGCTCATCCCGTTTACACCTCATAAAAGTCTGACACAGTTATTAAAAGAAAATGTGAGATTATTCTGCTCAAACCATGTAATCTGCCCCACTAAGCGGCTTAGCTTCACCTCAGGAGATGTCTCTTGTAGACGCTGTCAAACTGACCGGCTGTCTGCTGAGTTGCCTCTTCTATCAACACAGCTGCCTCCCGTACAGTTTATCCCTGCCCCGCTTTGCTTCTCACACACACATTGTGCTATTTTCCAATTTCTGCTGTGAGTTTGGAACCACTTTCAATCAAACTCGAGCACTTGGACATGGTTTTTTACACTGGGAAAGTGCGTTAGATTCTTCTACAGTTACATTTCGGTGATAAGAAATCCTTTCTCAGAAGAACAATATTTTATTAAGAAGATGGTTGATGTTTGGCATGCCAGGAATACACTCAGGGCTATCTATGCCAGCCTGTGAGGAATTGATGAGAGAGCAGGAATGAAAACATTTCTGGAGGAACAGATCAAATTATTAGTTTTCGGCGTTTTGAAAGAGTGGTTTATATTCAGATTTATTTCATTTAGCTATAGTTGAGTTTTAAAAGCTTAGTGAGTTTTTATAAACAAGCACAGGAATCCATCAAAATGTCCCTGGTTTCAACAAAAATCTCATGTGTCTTCACTTATCCATCAGTGAACGTCTCTTTTCATAATTTTACTTAGAGTCAGGAATGATAGAGGTGAGAGAATTATAAATGAAAACTTGATCCTATTTTGGAGCTTCATCATCTAGGTTTTAATTGCTTAGTTTGGTTAATTTGTTAATTAAATTACAGTGACAGCGACTTCATTTATTACAATGTGCTGTATGTAACATAATGCACTGCTTGTATGGGCTCAGTTGCCAAATTATAAAGTCATCAGGTTCTGTAATTCTTGTCAAGAAGCCACACATTTAAGTCTGATTTATGTCTCGTATCCTTTCACCGCTCTGGTTGCACTCTTTAAAGTATCATGGCAGTGTTTTGCAAGTTTTGGTCCATTGTTTTTTTGTCTTTTATTACCCTCCAGGCAGTTACTGCTTTGGAACCATCTTAAAGAGAAACTTGAAACTTGCTAAAGACAAGTAATCCATCAAAGTACTTCACTAGAGACATCTGTAGGTGTCAACAGGTTTTATTATAGTTGAATGCCATGCACCTTAAAAGGCAGGGTTATTAGAGACAAATGATGAATTCATGTGCTGCCAATATTTCCTTACCAAACACCCGGTAAGCGATGGATGTTTTGATCTTCATGTAATCTTTCAAATAAATGGTCTAAAAAACTTGATATGAATTCTGAAATATTTGACCTTCAGCAGGCAGAACTACTCCTCTTCTGGGGAACAAAAAGCTCCTGATTTTTAAACTTGTGAAAGACCCAGTGATGTATTTACTGACCCCTGTTCATCACTGCTGTTGACTTAGTCCCTCCGTGGTACTTGTGGAATCCTTTTGGTCCTTCTTTCAGACTCATGAGCATGTCCTATGGGAGGTTTTTTTAAACTCTTGTACCCAGAACTGTTCTGCCTCTCCTGGCTAATGATTGATAAACAACAGAACACATGGTGGGTGTAATAACTGGACATGGTGTACAGTATTAGTGAGAAAAACAGGTTTAATCTGCTGTACAAATACTGTAAATCACATGTGTGTAGTTGTGGCTGTGAGACCGCAGAGTTAGAGGTATGTGGGTAAAACCTTTTTTTTCCTCTGTTTTCATAGTCGATGTCTTGCTGTCTTTGTTAGGCGACACACAGAGAGCATGGAGTGGTTGAAAGACCCAGCTGAGAAAGTCCTTGCTTGTTTTACACATTGACCTCTTCAGGGGTGGTTATTGGCTGATTTGTCTCTGCTGATGACATTTGGGGAATTTGTGGATTTGCCTTGTCCAAGCAAAGCCGCCTTTTTGCCCTTTTATTTGCTTTCTTACGCATTACTGCTTTTAATGCTCTTTTCTTTTACTGAGCATGCTTATGTATGTCAACCTCAGTCATCTGGTTCGGCTAGACTGTGCTGTGTTTGCTATTTATCAAAAAGAAGCTAAGTTTTCACAGAAATGTCTCAGGATTGGAGCCCCATTTAGCTAAATGTTTGGTTTCATCTTCAATTTCCTTCCTCTTCTTGAAGCCAGCGTTAACAGTGTTGTCTGGTTAAGCCAGCTAAATTCAGCCAATTGGATAATCAACATGACTAGATGCAGACCAAAGTAAAGTCTGAGACAGGAATCAATGGAGACTCTCCGTTGACCTAATAAAAAAGTTTGTACAAAGAAGCTCTGTGCATTCAGGAAGCTAATGTTTGAATATAGCGTCAAAGGAATACAGCTGCTTAAGTGTTATAAAGTCGTTTTTTCTTTAGTCTTACTAACTGAAACCAGGGCATACTAAAGATGTGTAGGGTGAATTACCTTACATTTACAGTGGCAGGCAGGAACATGATTTAAACTGCTGAGTCCGCAGGCTTTTCTTAAACATGATCAGCACAGGTGATTCCCCTGATCGTGTGTTAGTGGAAGGAAAACTATAAACATTTGGTATGGTTTTCATATCCTTCCACATATTTCTAAAGGAGGGTCATTCTATCAATTCAATCTATGTTCTCTTTCACACTACTTTAGATCTTCCCACAGTATGCTTTACCTAGGAGCTGCACATTAATACCATAGCGTGGTGTGTTGGCCACTGAGCAGCATCCCTTCAGCAGCTATGGATTAAGTTGCATGGTTAATGTCCCACCAGATTCATCCAGGAGATGAAATGTTAGATATTCACCTCCCTTTGTTTTTAAAAGGTACCATGAGTAACATTTGCTAGTTGTGGATTGTTTTAATAAGACCGCATCCAAGAGGAAGCTACAACATTTTTGGCCCTTTTTTATTTTGGCAGACAAAGCACTGAAAATGTTTTGTGTCTGCCAATTTAGTAGCTTCCTCTTGGATGTGGTCTTAGGATCTGGAACTTGGTCACACCGTCTTTATCCAGGTTGACTTCCAGAAACGTCCCAATCCCAGTAAAATAGAAAACTCTATTCTGGGCAGGGTCTCTGTAGACGCAGATTGGGGGGGATTGTCTTCAGTGCTTTGCATCTTTGAAATTTGGTAGTTGGGTAGTAGAAATAGACAGGAAATATGGGGAGAGTTGAATGGTATGCTTTTTTAACCATAAGGCCACAAAACATTCAGAAACTGACCACCACATCGTCCATTGTATTTCAAGGAGAAATACAAAGAAACAAGCTTCTAAGATCATGGTGTGTGTGCACATGTGATTGTTTCTGTCTGCTGAGTGTGTGTGTGTGTGTGTGTGTGTGTGTGTGTGTGTGTGTGTGTGTGTGTGTGTGTGTGTGTGTGTGTGTGTGTGTGTGTGTGTGTGTGTGTGTGTGTGTGTGTGTGTGTGTGTGTGTGTGTGTGTGTGTGTGTGTGTGTTTGGCCATGAGGGGGTCAGCGGCCTGTGAAAACACACCCCTCAATGCCAGCGGACACTACTGTCTGTCCAGCCAGACAAGTTTATTAGTTTCTCCTAAAAATACAGCCCTCTCGTCGGACCTCTCTCACCCCGTGCAGCTCTCAGGGGGCCCCTGGTATGAAGCATTACTCGCATCTACTAACAGTGTTGGCCCTGCTCGTAGTCCTGGAGCCCGTCCAGATGCCTGGAGACAAACATGTGTTGATTGTAATTGGATAGATTTGTTTGTATATTGAAACATTGACGTCAAAAAGAAGAACTAGCAATGAATTTTTGCAGCTTTTGTAAGTTCTAGTTTTACTTATGTTAACGTTTTTTCAAAAGATTTCACAGTTAAGTTATAATAAGTTATTGTACCACATGTAATTTTGTGATAAACTTGAGGTTTAAAGTATCCTGTATATACATCATTTTTGGCCCGGAGGTATGCACAGGCATATAAATATGGTTTATAGATTTAACTTGTTAAAGACTAAGATGGTTTATTTTTGAAGCTCGTTTGACTTTGATTTAATATGGTCAGCATACATCCCTGGTTTATTTTCAAAAGACTTTCAAGACAAGTTAAATGCTCCCATTAAAATGTATGATACAGTGGATGAAAACGAAAATAATTAAACTGCCTCACGACAAAAAAAAACAGTAAATGTTTCCACCCTGGCTGCGTATTTTCAAAAATTGACATGAAAATATCCCGTGCTTCGATGCAATTTTCCCCCATCTCATTCATTTTCGGCCTCCGGGGCGAGAAAGAGAGGCTCTATTCATCCGAGTCCCATCTCAATCCGTAGGAAAAAAGGCATTTTTGATTTCCTTTCATTTGGGGTTTCCTCTTCCTCCAGTGTTTTGTCAGACATCAAAGTCAATTTGCAGGTAATGGCGAACAGATTAGCTAATTTGAGCAAACCTGGGCACTTTGATAGTTTTGACACTGATCGGTGTATGTGTGTGTGTGTGTGTGTGTGTGTGGGTGTGAATGAATGTGTGTGTGCATCCTAAGGGCCCTGCCTGTGTCACATTACAGGAAGGACACTGTCGAGGGGGCCCCAGCAGTTTAAACAAGTGGCACATTACAATGCAAGGAGCGGGAGTTTGAAAGTTTTGCACTTCGACATGTAATGACAGATAGTTTCAGTGCAGCGACCCAAAGCAAACATCGTCCCACCCCCACAAGACGATCAACTGTCTCCCCTCCGCTCTGCACCAAAAACAACCTCCTGACACAGCCACCGCTTTGTGATTTTTTAATTTAAATCATCACAGGCCACTGGCTGCTACTAATGAAGCATATTTTTCCTCCAGATGAAGGAGTACGGAGGAGAAGCAGTTGCTCAAAATGCCCGACTTGTATTAAATAACATCTGAAGGTGTTTTCCTTCCAGCTAGAGAAACTAGTCTCAATGAGGAACTGTCTTATCTTTTGCAGATTTATGTGAACATTTCTTCCATATTGATTTGTCATATGGATAATTTAACACCATTGAAACAAACAAAAACAGAAAAAATATCAAATTGAAAAAATGCAGAAACAAACACATTTGATTTTCCTCCAGGGTGCTTTTCTGTTTTTGTATTTATTTTAAAGCAACCACAAATTATTTGGCCAACTAGCCAATGGTTTTCTGATATGATACGTTTTAGGCTTTCTATGTGAGTATTCTCTACGAACATTGAAAGAGTAACCTCGCACCTTTAAACTTGCAGCTCATACATACAGTTGGTGACTGTTAAAGTGTATCATTAAAAGCAGCTCAGATCACAGTCTTGTGTCTTCTGTTTGGTATTGACAGCAACTCTCAACACAATAAACAGTTGATTTGTTTTCCTGTGAAAGAGACACCACTGTGGAAATACTTCACAGGTACTTCCTCTGCCCTGCAGCACTGAGAGGAGGAGGAGATCCATACACAAACATGGTATCATTTAGTCACAGGGCATTAACCCACTTTGAGCAAGATATTTAGGCCCATCTCCTTCTTATTTCCACAACATAACTGTTTGTTTTGGGCTGCCTTTGTCATGTATGTTTTAAATGATGTGGCACTACAGAGGGAAATAACAGCTGTTCTTTATCAGGTGGTTCTTCTTCTAAAGAGCTCTTCTTTTCATCTGATCAGGTGTTGAACTCCGCATTGTCTGCTTTGACCTGACAGTAAGTGTATATGTGTGTGTGACAGGCGGAGATGATGTTCAGTTCGGGGGTCTTCTGGACGGGCCTGGTCTTCATCCCAATCACCTCGCTGGTCTTTGACGTGGCCTACAAAGTGTGAGTATCTCCTCTCTCATCACTCCAATACACGTCCTTTCCCGGAAATTCCTCCAGAATCCCTCCTATCTCCTCTTTATGTTGGAAGTGTAGCTTAACCATTCTCTAAATGCTCCATGGGAAATGTCTGTGTCTGGTTGAAACCAGTACACAGAAGATTTAAGATGTCAGGAGCAATTTTGAAAGCTAAAGGATTTATTTCCTGATGCACTGAAAGCATTTCAATCGGTCAGTGGGGTATTCTTATGTCAGTCCATGCAGGTTTTATCCTTTTGAAACATCTGTCATTGACTGTCTGTCATATAAATAAATGTTGCTCTACTATTGTTCAATATATAGAGTAAAGAAGGTGTGTTTCAAGACCCTGGTGGACGAGGTGCAGGAGCTTGAAGCGTTGTCCAAAGACCCTGGAGCTGTGGTGCATGGAAAGAGGTACGCTTACACACCACTTCACGTATCTTTGTCCCACAATTTTAGATTCACATTTTAAATATAATGTTGTCTCCGACTAGGAACTCATTGTGTTTAAAAAAGATGACAACTGATTTTATTGCTACAAATCAAGTCATTATTTTCCCCCAAATTATAATTGTGTCTTCTTTGTTTCTCGTTCACTAAATGTTATGTAAGGATAGACACATTTAGTGTTTAAGTCGGTCTTCCAAAATATATTTTTCTGTAAATTAATTTTATATTACCTTTATTTTATCAGACAGTCTCATTGAGATTAAGATTTCTTTTTCAATAGAGACCATACTACACAACGATGTCACAGGAATCATAGTGTAGTCATTTGAATGGAAAATGATACTACAAAATATATTATTTTTGTATTGATACATACTGTAATATATCTACATATCTATATACAGTGGTATGCAAAAGTTTGGGCACCCCTCTGAGATTTCATGACAATTTGCTTTTCCTTTATAATAGAAGATCACAGCAACAACATTTGTTTTCCTACAAAGATGTAGACGTTTTAGTGTTTTCCAGACCAAAATTCTTAGGGTAGCATTACATAGTTTTATTATAATAAAATAAAATGCAAAAAATGGGATGTGCAAAAGTTTGGGCACCCTTATAAATAGCATTCATTTCAACACCTGTACGGATTTATAGCTGACAGGTTGCTGCACAAAATTGCTTTGATTAGCTCATTAGACCTTCAATTACAAAGACAGGTGGAACCAATCATGAAAAAGGCTATTTAACATAGGTAATAGCTGGCTGTGCCTGGCCTAGGTTCTTTCTTAGGGAGTGGCAAGATGGGGACCTCAAAACAACTCTCCACTGACCTGAAAGCTAAGATAATCCAACATTATAAATTAGGAGAAGGGTACAAAAAATTATCTGACAGGTTTAAACTGTCTGTCTCCACAGTCAGAAACGTAGTTGTGAAATGGAAGGCCACAGGAACAGTCCGTGTGAAGGAAAGATGTGGTAGGCCGACAAAAATAGGGGAAAGGCACAGGCGAAGGATGGTGAAAATGGTCACAGAGAAGCCACAGACCACCTCCAGAGAACTACAACAACATCTGGCTGCTGATGGTGTAGTTGTTCACCGTTCCACAATCCAGCGTACTTTGCACCAGGAAGAGCTCATTGGAAGGGTGATGTGCAAAAAGCCTTTCCTGGGTGTTAATCACAAGAAGAGTCGCATGAGGTATGCAAAAGCACATCTGGACAAGCCAGAAGCATTTTGGAACAAAAATACTGTGGTCAGATGAGACCAAGATTGAGTTATTTGGTCATAACATGAACAGGTATGCATGGCGAAAAAAACACACTGCATTCAATGAAAAGAACTTGTTGCCCACTGTAAAATTTGGTGGAGGATCTATCATGTTATGGGGCTGTGTGGCTAGCACAGGTACTGGAAAACTTGTTAAAGTTGAGGGCCACATGAATTCCTTACAGTACCAGGAGATTCTTGACAAGAATGTTCTAGAGTCAGTCACAAAGTTGAAGCTACGCCGGGGTTGGATTTTTCAGCAGGACAATGATCCTAAGCACCGATCAAAATCCACCAAGGAATTCATGCAGAAGCACAGGTACAATGTTCTGGAATGGCCATCCCAGTCCCCAGACCTTAACATCATTGAAAATATATGGATTTATTTGAAGAAGGCTGTCCATGCACGGAGGCCAAGAAACCTGACTGAACTGGAGACGTTTTGTGTGGAAGAATGGGCCAAAATACCACCTGCCAGGCTTAAGGGACTTGTCTGTGGCTACAGGAGGCGTCTACAGGCCGTTATTGCAGCAAAAGGAGGCAATACTAAATATTAATGGAATTATTTCTTAGGGGTGCCCAAATTTATGCACATGCCTATTTGTGTTTGAATGCACATAAACATGTTTCTGTTTGACCAATAAAAGTTATTTCACTACTGAGATGTTTCTGTTACCATAAGGTATAACATATGTTAAAATGAAGTTGCTGCTTCAAAAGCTCAGCAAGTGACAAACTGATGCAGTGGTTTTCCTAAGGGGTGCCCAAACTTTTGCATACCACTGTATATATATTGGATAGGATGATATTAACTAAACTTAATGTCAATAAATACGTGACAGATGAATGTACTGTAGAATATTGATCCTCTAAAGCCAAATATTGACATTAACACAGATTGACATTTCCCACAATAGCCTGATACTGGAGACATGAATCGAGAGAACTACAAAGTAATTAACGTCTTAATAAAATTGGAAATTTGAACTCTCTCACTGTGAATATCATCACAGGGCCCAACACTCTCATGGCTACAGAGTCGATGCCCTGTCCATTATTATTTGAGTGCAAACATTATGAAGCATCTTTGGCAAATTCTCAAGAACAACTTGGAGGAACAATAGTACGTAACCTCCCAGATTACTCAAATACTCCGAGCTCCGCTGCCAACCGTATTCCTCTGTGAAAAGATAAATCTTCAAATTGCTGTTAAATTGCAGCAGTTTGAATGTAATGTCAGTAATCATGACAGACGAAGATATCCCGTTTTTTTTTTCTTCCAAATAGTGAATGTATCATTTTAGAGCTCCTATATTAAAGCCATCTATTATTTTACAAAAACTATTAGTTGAACTGGGTCTGCTCTGCTCTCTGGGGCCCGATGACTGCAGCAGGAATCAACATGGAGTAGATCAGTGTGAGATCTCCTGCTGGCTGAAAGTGATCCGAGTCTGGCCACTGTCCCAGACCCAGCAGGCACACACACACACACACACACACGCATGCACGCACGCACACACGCACACACCAACATACACACTTTCAGAAACAAACATGTGGAGATAAAAAAAAACCATAGAAACATGGAGGATTTTTACATATTTGCACATAAACTCATGAATGTGCGTAAAGGCTATATAACCAATTTATTAGTGTAACTTGAATGCCTTCTGGCAAACGTGCTGTTACAAATATACCACATACACATGCGCTTTGTTCTGGAGAGTTGATTCTGCCTCACATGGTGTTTGTACCAGCAGGTAGAGCAGTTGGCAGGTCCATCCACTCTGGAGGTGCTTGGACAGGCTGGATATATGGCTCATTAAATCTGCCTGTGGTGCTCAGCATGCTGCTAACCCTAGGCACCATTTCTGTGTGTGTGCAGTTTGACGGAGAGAGCCCAGCTCCTGAAGAACGTCTTCAAGAAGAGCACCGTCAGTTTGTACCGGTCCGACTCCATGCAGCAGAATCTGCTCCGTGAGTTACACAACATTTCTCTTTTATTTTCTTTCTTTCTTCTTGTCTCACTAAATGGCCTGAACATGAATGGCTTCAGTCAACTCCACAATTCATCGATGTTAGAGTTATCTGCTTCAAGATCATTTCCCTCGTTAGGGAAACGGATCGAGCCTCATAACTCTTCCTCTGTTGGATACTATATCTATAAAATCTTTGTATTGTGGAGGCAGTAAGACTCTGCTCATCCCTCCTTTCTATATAAATAATCTGCAGATGTAGTTAACACACATTAGACTGTGACTGTTTCCTGGCAGTTCCATTTGTACACAAAGTGCTTATATCAACTATTAGATTAGTTATGTTAGGGTGAGTTTGAGACATGAAAACAAACAGTTAGCAAAATACAGAATATCAAATCTCAATACTTTATTATCAGTTAAAAGTTGGCACTGAATATTTCTTTTATTTTTTGCTTGATTCCAATCACAGTTTTGTTAATGTTTTGTTAATTCTCTAAAACAACATGTAGCAGTAATGTATCTTAAAGCCACATTCAGACAGGCTGGATTAATGTAACGGTTGGAGGCTGGTAATAAGATATTTTCCCTCCTTCCTCACAATAAAAGTCATTCTAGCCGCTGGCAAACTACAGCAGCTGTTTTTTTTATGTTGGTATTATTTACCAGTCATTATTCAGCTGGGCTTTAATTAACTGCAAACTAAAGGGTCTGCAAGAACAACTTATTGTACTTGATGTATAGTAAGGTACAGATTTATCCGTACAAGCATCAAAACTCAGGTTACTTTCAAATCTTTCCATTGATACTCTTTGGGCATGGTTTGGTTTTCTGTTTGTTTTTCAGTTTTTTCTGTCTTTGTCTGATCAGTTTGTTTTTTGTTTGTCTCATAGGTCGGGCTGAGACCGTTGTTGTGTGATACCCTTTTTAATTTTCATTAATCAAACCTCCTCCCGTTTAGAGCCTCCTCTAGCTACCTGATAGTCGCCTCTCTCACTCTTTTTTCCTGGTTGTTCACTTCCTGTCCTTCCTTTCGTGTGCCTGAGTTGAGTTCAGTAGAGTGACATTTTGATGAAGTTATCATATGTTGCGCTGTTATTCCCCCACAATGCACTCGTCTCAGCGGGGTCCTTTGAACATCCCCGCTGGCCTCCAGGTAGTGACCGAGTCATTTGACACCTGAAGGTGAGTCAGGAGTCAGAGGTCAGAAAGGAAGCCTGTAGGAAAGGGTTTAGTTGGTAAATCCCAGAGCTGCTGTTACACTACAGATGAAACTTTTAGGGGAGCTGTGATAACCTTTTAAATCTCCTTTATAGATTATGTTTTTTCCATCATTATGATTTAGATTTAAGTAATAGTTTGAGATTTTGGGAGTGTTAATTAGATTTAAATATGCTGGATCATAAAACTCTGTTGACTTATTTCCATCAAAAAAACGGCCTCAAATTTGGTAACGGGTTTAAGTGTTGCATTGCGTCGGATCTCAGACGGTTAGAGAAGTCTTTGAGGTTTATGAAAAGTATCTTCAGAAAGATGGTACTATAAGGGTTCAACTACATTCTGCCCTTTCAAAAGACCGCAAGGTGATTCTCTACAAGAGAAAATCGAGGCTTAGCTCTGTTACTCCAATGTAACTAAACTGCTATTAGCTTAGCCTAGCATAAAGCTTCGACCGGATAAAAACATTAGCACTGTCTCGAACATTCGCCCCAGTAGAAACCAAATAGTTGTTTTTAAATTATTTTGTGCATGATAAATGAAATAAAACATGTTAATATTGTGATTTAGATATCCTGGTAGGCGTATTATGTTACCTATGGACATAATTAGGCTAGCTGATTTCCCCCAATTAAGCTAAGCTAACTAGCATTTGGCTCAAAAGGCAAAAAAACATATTTCCCAAAATGTTCGACTATTCCTTAAAGTTTTGTCTGTTTGTTACTTTTGTTGTTCTGTTTAAGTTGTTCAAAGTGTTTATGTATACGTTGTGTTACATTTATCAGTGATGTACATAGTTTTAACTGCTTTGTCCCATTTTCAGATGGCTACGCCTTCTCTCAAGATGAGAACGGAGTGGTGTCTCAGTCTGAGGTCATCAGAGCGTACGACACCACCAAAGAGAGGACCAACGAGTGGTGAGCAGCCGTCCTTCTGGTCGGCCTCTCCAGAGCCACAGCAGCCGTTTCTAATGGTGATATTTACCGGGGGAAGACGAGGTGCGAGAGAGTGCCTCCAGCATTGAGGGAATTTTAGGAATATGAAACGGACAGAACGTCTTTGAAAAAGGGAAAAAAAAAAAGGAACAAAACAAATTGTGTTCACTATCAGCTGTAGTTGTGTGTCCAGCAGACACGATGAGCTCTGTGCTTTCTTAGCAGCCTGTGGTCTGAAGTTCTTCACTGTTCTCGCTCAGTTTGTTGGAATGAACGTCTCCTCTCTATTCAAAATCATCTAAAATCATTTAATTAACTTTAACTCCTAAACACTGGAAGATGATTGGTTTCAGAGGATGAAAACTTGTGAAAGATTGCCAAAGAGCAGTCGTTAATACACTCTTCCAAGTACTAGTGAATTCGGACAACTTTAACCAAATGTACTCACACTCCTGAGTGTATTCCAGCACTAAACGGACCACTTCAGAGCAGACATTGTAATATTTAACTTTTCTTTTTGCACTTAAGGAAGCATCTATTGTGTAAAGCCTTACATTTGCTCATGCCTTTATCCTTGTTTCTATAACAAAACATTTGTTTCTTTTTTAGTTTCATTTTTAAAAAGTATGTAGATATCGTGCCTGGTTTTATTTTATTTTGTTCCTTCTTTTCATTTCTTTGCTTAAGAAGTTGCCTCCTGCAACTCACTGTAGTCCTGTTTTCACCGTTTTAACAGCAGAAGCATTGCTCTCGACAAATAATTGCATTCCACACATCACTCCTGTCTCAACAATCACAACGGTGCCTACGTAGAACCTTTCCCTAATAGATAGCCAAGAATAGTTTAGCCAGCTAGCTTAGACCAGTGCTCCACACACTCCTACTGAAGACACAATCACTGTCTCCCCACCACAGTATTGCACTTGTACAATGTGAAAACTACTGTGCCTTGTGGCACGTGTGTAAACTTTTAAGATTTGTTCCTGCGCAGGTGAACGAATGGGAGGCTCTCTGATGGTGTTGTTGGAGCTGGTGATAGTGTTTCCCTTAAAATGGAGATTTTATCCTTCTAACATAAGTGCCATTAGCTTAAGGGAGAGAGAAATATTAGCCAGGAACTCACAACAATATCAAAACTACTTTGTCTCTATAGTTATTTTGTGGATTTGTATTTTTATATTGGAGATGTATGAATTTTGCATCGACTGGCTTTGTAATGAACTGTCTGTAACTTTTAGTTGTTTTTCATCCTCTGATAAACTGGCAGGATAGAAAAGATCGAATGAGGAAACTGAGCTTTCTTAAATGTCTTGTTATTATTAATATTGTTACAGCGCAATTTATTTATAATTGACTACTTAATGTCCTGTGTGATTGCTTTCTTCTCCCTATGGGAGATCAAATCTGATGGTTTGTGTGAGTGTGTCAGTGTATTGTCTGCATGTGCATGTGCTGTGTGTGTGTGTGTGTGTGTGTGTGTGTGTGTGTGTGTGTGTGTGTGTGTGTGTGTGTGTGTGTGTGTGTGTGTGTGTGTGTGTGTGTGTGTGTGTGTGTGTGTGTGTGTGTGTGTGTGTGTGTGTGTGTGTGTGTGTGTGTGTGTGTGTCACCTCTACTGTGGATAACCTCTATGTATGCATTGCATGTCTGTGTCCTTTATGTGAGACTGGGAGTTTTTGGCGTCCACTGATGTTTCTTTTGTCGTGTGTGTGAGAGAATGAATGTGTGTGTGTGGCTTGCTCCAGTTGTCCGTCTGCACGACTCCAGTATAGCTATGGTGTACTACTGTGTGCTGACGCATGTCCCGTTTGGGGAAGTTTGTGTGTGTGTTTGTTAGTGTGCGGTATGACTGTGTGTGCGGTCAAACTCTCGACCAGGACTGTGAGAGTTTCTGTTACTCAGCTCGCTTCGACAGGAGATGTTGCACAATGCACTCGATGTACCTTTCCAGTAGTGGACATCTGGTATTATCTGGTTTTCAGTATAGGATTTCTCTTGCGTGTAAATGTTTGTAACTTGTTTTCTTCATGCAGTGTACCTCTGCTTTGCAGGAAAACTCTTCAGTGAGAGTTAATGATATTTTTTCTCTGCTGGTCTTTAGTGTTGAATCTTAATTGGTCGTCCAAAGTTTCCAATACGCTGAATGTGGACTGTTGCTTTCTTTTTCCAGAAAACATAAAACACACGTTGTTGTCTGTGAAAGTCGTGGGCTGCATGAATGGAAAACACAAACTGTTCTCTGAAATGTTTAACTGTACTACTTTAATTCTCCCTCAAGTGTTGATCACTTTACAAAAGAGAAAAAAACGCACCTTTAACTTTACTTTAAAATATTTGTTTCTTTTTTCCGTCATTTCGTTCGATGATTGTTCTGCATGTTGGGACTGCAAACTTATAAGTGTTGTCTTTTACTGCCATGAAGGACTACTGAAATAAACTTTACAATCATGGAGGAACATCGTTGCATAGTCTTCTTTTTCTTCTTCTTTGTGATGTCTTGTGTCTGTGTGGCGACAAACAGGACGGCGAGAAAACTAAACAGGAAAAGGCAGGGAGAACAAGTCTGCCTTCAGGACACGCATTATACCAATAGAGTCCATATTTGTTATACTGGTGGAGTCAGTCAACCTTTTACTGAAACACAAAGTGGTCTGTTTATGAATAAGCGCATCCAGAATGAAAGTGACTCGAATAACAATAAAAACACCAGAAATGAATCCAGAAAAGTTAAATCAATAATACATCGCATGTGAATTCAAGGTCTGTGTTCCCTGTCCTGGGGTTATTTCCAGCTGTTTCAAACCGCATTACAACATACATTATCTTTTTTAATCCATCGTGGCCAGTGGGAACTCCGCCGCAGAACAAAAACTACCATATAGAGAGATAGTAAGAGAGACTAAATACATTTGTTGGCAATTGTTAAAAAAATAAGTGGTAAAAATGAAATCAAACATTGGTTCTAAATCCATCGTTATGTCGGATTGATTAAGTTATGAGAGGAATGTGAACCTTTTTTGAGTCTGGGCAAAGACATGAAAGAATAAACCTATCCAAAAGATTTAGGAACTCTCATAAAACTGATTCACAACTTGTAATATTTCCTTTCATAAGCAGAGTGTGGAACGTGAGAGATGATGACGATATGACAGCTGCAAGTATAAACAAGACCTAAAGAAGATATTACTGGAATCACTCAAGTGAGTTGTATTTTGTGATAGAAAAGAAAGCTGATAGCAGCACTTGAATGTAGCTTTCAAACATCGTCTGAGCGAACAGTGTGCAGGTTGCACAACAAACTGATTGCCAGGTCTATTTCACAGTCAGATAACCAGAGAACAGAGCCTTCTTTGTGGAGGTTTTGCTATACCTGTTGGTGCAACCTAAACCTCTATTTCTGGGGCGAGTTGTTTTTAACACAGTGACCATGCCATGCTCATTGAACACTGACAATGACTGATCTCAGCGCTGCATTCCTGCTGTGAAGTCTGGCGCAAGAGTGAGCGACAGGTAGTGAGCAGCCCGGCCGCTCCGGTTTCCTTTTTGTCTTTGTTTGAGTGATGATGATGATGAGGCTACTTTCAGAGTGCCGAATCTCACTTAACAAACATTTATCAGTGCCAAGAAAGTACTGAGATACAACGTTTTATTGGCTGTAAATTAGGGAATCAATATGACAACCTTGCTGTGGGTACAATGTTTGTACAAAATCTTATAAAAGTACACATTTCCTCCAAATATAAAGTTCTTTGTGTGTCCGGTCCTCCCGTCTTTCCGAGGTCCTTGCGATTGTCAAAAAAAAACAATATTTCCCTGGTTTTCAACTTTAAATCATGTAGCAATGAGTCTCAGTGACAACGCCACTTGCCTTTAAAGTATTTCAGATTTACGAGGAAGGTTTGTGATAACTTGTCAAGATTTGAGTCTATATTGTAAGCTGTACACTCCTTTTATACAAATAAAATGTAAGGCCAGTGAGGTCTGTTTACAATATAAGAAAAAAGTGCACAAGATGGGACACAGTTACTGCCTCTAACAGGTCTGCTGAACTCTGATGTGTCCTGTGATGCAGAAGGGGGAAGCGCCTCAGGCTGCGCAGCTTTGTCGTACTTTATCCCTCGTCCTCTTGTCGCACCCTCTGTGTCCTTTTAGCCGGCCCGGGCCTTCCACCCAAACACCACCAGCTGTGTTGCAGTGTGTCTGTCCTCGCCCGGCTCACATCCAACCTTCTAGAAATCTTGTAATCCCTCTGTTTCCCCCGCCGGGAGCTGTCAGCTCTGTCCGAAGTCTGCAAAGCCCTTAGCTGAGGAGAATGGGTCGGGCTGCAGCGGGAAGAAGTACTGCTGCGGCAGGAGGAAGGCCTGAGTGGAGTGAGAGGACATGGAGGTCTGGTGGAGCTGCAGCTGGGTGTGGGTGAGGGTGGAGGGGAGTTGGTGCTGCATGCCCCCAGATGTGGGTGGGCACATGTAGGGGGGAGGTGGAGGTGGTGGCAAAGTCTGAGGGGTGGGGGTGGAGGCTGACGAGGAGATGGTGGCAGACACCAAACAGCCGTGCTGCTGCCCCGGACCCCCGAGAGAATACCTTCGCATGGAGCTGCCGCCCCCGGCCGAGCTGGAGCTGGTGGTGGCTGTGCTGGACTGTCGCGATGGGGCGCGGAGGCTCGGTGGGGCGGAGGTGAGGATCATGGGGATGGTTTCACCCTGGCAGCTACGCAAGGAGAAGCGGATCGGCTGCTGCGTCGGCTGCTTGGGCCTTAGGCAGGTGCAGCAGTAGACGGCCACCAGAGAGCCGACCACCACGAAGGCCACGAAGATGCTTCCCACCATCAGGAAGGGG
Organism: Eleginops maclovinus; assembly: GCF_036324505.1. Classification (NCBI taxonomy): domain Eukaryota; kingdom Metazoa; phylum Chordata; class Actinopteri; order Perciformes; family Eleginopidae; genus Eleginops; species Eleginops maclovinus. Next base: position 8,098,855 of record NC_086371.1, read on the forward strand.
ACGTAGATGGGCTCTGAGGGCGGAGGAAACGCAGGCAGGTTAGGATCAATTATGAGGAAACTCTTTCAAGGGATACATGTCTACATGTAAGAAATCACCAAATAAAGTTATTATCATTTTCTATTCACATTACCAGAGAGATTCAAAAACAACACACTAAACTGCTGTAAAAAGTTCAAAAGAAACTAAATATATCAGATAAAAAGCACTTCTCTAACACTTCTGTTTGTTGCTTTAATCCCCTACTTCACATTTATAGGCTTTATAGAATTTGTTTTTAATGTTTTATAAAAACAAAGACACTTAAGGTGTTTTATATAATTACAACAGTTGTTACTGCATTGTTGTTCATTATTTATCCAGCCTAAGTTATAGTTGTTCACAAACACATTAATAAACAATTTGATCTGCTGACAACTTCAATCCATTATCAAACAGTAACTGTTGTGTGCTACAAATGTGTTTTAATTAAGTATGTTTCTTGTTAATGACTCAAAACTAAAATACTAAAAAATCATTTTTAATCAGTTAATTTATTTTATGTCCTTCATAGTATTATTTATAAAACCTAACAGAAGTATTCCTGCTGGAATACAGCAACAGTTCAAGTTCCTCTTAATGAAGCCCATTTGCACTTTGGGAGGAAATTAGTTAATGTTTATTTATTTTCACAGGAAAAATTAGGAAATTCTGAGCACACAGTCCATTCAGTTAAAGCCACACAGTTTATCAGTTCGAGAAATTTAAAGAAAACGTTGAGGGTTAAAGGGACCAATTATTGAAGATTTCACAACTCACAGTGGGTTAATGTGAGAGTCTGTCAAAGAAGCCAAAGAAAATGAGCTGCTCCCTCATTGTGTTGTGATTACTTTGGTTGGCAAATCCGAAGTCAAAGTGAGTGTGTTTTGTGTTGGGCAACACATAAGCCGGCTTGAGTGAGAAAGTTTTGAATACATTCCTGCATTGCGATTGAACTAATCTTGATTAACTTTTATGCAAATTTCTGCTTAAGGTTTCTCCAGAGCGGGTTTTAAGAACACTTGTGACTGACAGGCTGGGTCCCCAGAAACTCCTCCAGGTTTACTTTTTACACTGATAGCAATCTGCAGTGAGTTCAGGTCAAATGAAGCCACAGGAGCTCAGAGAATAAGGTGTTGGAAACTGGACACAAAAACTTTACATGAAAACTTTAAAACACGTGTTGAATATACAGAAGGTGGCTAAGAAAAATACTTCCTGTTTTGTAAATTGGACAATATTATAGGAAAAGTGTAGGTTCAAACACATCTACTTTAGTCTGTCTTACAACTTGTGATTTGTTCCTCCATGTGTTGTACTTAATAGTACAACTGTTTGCCTTTTTCGTCCTTAAGAACATACATGTATAAGTGTCATGTTTGAGTCAATGCACCAGATCTTAAGCACACTGTTTAATTTCTTCATAATTCAATGCGACAGCAGGGCAGTCTGGCTGGTAGTCATGCTTTATGCTGTGTTTATTAATGTTCAGCTGACCTCTGACCTCTCTGTAGAAACCAACTTTCCTAAAGATCAATCACACTAAATAAGTCATAAATTCGATTAAACATGTGCATTCATCTGTTAACTTTATTTACAATTGCATGTAAGTTAAATACTATTCATTTTAGATATTGTATTTCTGTTTATCCAATCTAATAAACTCAGAACTTGTTTTTTGAAATTTTGCTCAACTGCTGCACTTTTGAAACAACCTGTGAAAGTCTTTTTTATTTGAGTAATTTACTTTAAATGTAGTAAACTTACGCGCTGCAAACTCGGTGTTGTCCACCTCCCTGTCGTTGGTGCAGCTGCCCTGGTCCACTCGTGCGTCCACGGCCGCGCAGCAGTAGCGCAGCGAGCAGGAGCCGCAGCACACGGTGGCGTCCATGGTGTCAAAGTCCTCCGGACACTGGAAGCCATCATGATAATTCCCATTAGCGTCCAGCCAGCCGTGGCAGTACTCCCCCTGTGCGTCCGATATCCGCAGATTCCAGGTCAGATATCCCAGCAGCAGGCAGTTCAGCAGGCACGCCATCCCGGCGAGCCGCTGGGTTCACGGTTCCTGCGTCCTGTGGGCTCCCGGCCACCGGGTTAGAGACTCTTCATTGAGATTTAGTTACTGAAAGAGAAACGCGGCGATCCACACATCCGTCATCTTTCCGCCAACAAAAGCCGTTGAAAAGTTCCCAAATTGCAATGCAAGAAAATCCTTAATTGAGTCTTCTGTGTGAGTCACTTAAAAATATCATCACTCAAAAGTTTTCTCATCCAAACATCTGCTCCGGGTTCCCTGTGTCCAATACCGAGTGGCTCCTGAGAGTGTTTGTTGATGTCGGTGCAGAAGTTGTGCGCCCACCTCACTGCAGAGTTGCTGCTTTTGTGACTCTGGCTGTGTTGGCGCGCACGTAACCCCCATTAACCAAACGTGCGCATTCACGTGATGGTGGTCTTCGCAGCTATGCCGATTAAACCTATAATGACCATGAAGGTGCCCAAATAACATAATAATAACAATACATGGTCTTAACAACATTATTCTGCATGTAAGGAAACTCACGGTACAGCAATTTATAGACTACTTGTATTAATCTAATTAGTTTATAATCACTATTTTACATTTAAGATCAATGAGCAATGCAAGTGCCAATATGTAAAACCAATAAAGCAAGACAGCTATGTAATGCAGAAGAAAACTACATAATTGTAAAGGAGACCTATCCTTATGCAACAAGTGAAAATAATAAGAAATAAAACACACTCTGTTTAATTAAATAATCATTTATTATGTTTGTACTTGTATTCGTTGGGTGTGTTTTTAATATAAATCCACACACTACGGGTGAAAATTAAGGATTATATGTTATTTTTGTTAAAAAGATCAAACAAAACTAATCAAACTTAATCATTATCTAATATTTCCAAATGTTTGAGAGCAAATCAAGTTTGTTAAGCAAAAGAAACATACGTGTGAATAGAGATATGGCTTATTCAAGGGGAGGAAAAATCGAGATAGAGATACAGGAGTAAAGACAAAGGAGTAAAGGATAGAGCTGTGTTTGACACTGCATTCAAATACGCCAATATGGACTGATAATAAGCAGTGTAATATGTCGTTTATGGAAATCATCATTGAAAAGTTATTAGCCTTTCAATATTTTATTTGGACCATTTTTCATACAGACCTATAAATCTTCCATTTTAAGCTCAGGTTGAGTTTGATGTTGAGACACACTATTGAGACACACATGTGTTTTGATATTAAGCACAAGTAGAAACTACCAACCTGACTGAGCTGTTGAAAGGAGGAGAAAAACACATTTATGTTATTCAGCAGCAGGTCTTTTCATTCCTCCATCTATTCAACTCTTCTCGTGATGTTACCATAGGTTGTTACCTTTCGATGTGGCGCCCCCGTGTGGTGATGCAAACTTTTAGCCCTGCAGGCTATCAGGCAGGTTCACCAGCAGGCTTTAAACCAACTAAAATACGTTCAAACATGAAGGAAATTACGAATCAAATGACTGAAGTATGACCTTTAAATTAATTTAAAAATATATTTACTTTCCTTTTTTTAAAAATACTATACATATATATATTTTATTTATTGGAAGAATAGCTAAAACATGTTGTCGACTTCAGGACCAAGATGTATAAACTATCATTTCAACAGTTTATTTTATTTCGTTTTATTGATCCAAGTACATAGGCTGTTAGGAGTAAGCAATAACAAATAATAACTAAAGTACTTTTTTTTCGCTCGTTATGCATGATGTCTGTGTGGATGGCCTTTTCTTTCATTTGCTCTCATGTTGCTCTATTGATGCTCTGCGCTCAGTAGCAAAATGGCCTCTGCCTTTTCATTTGTCGGATTTCATTCTGCGTTTTTTTTTTTCATTTCCAGATTGTAAAACTGCTATAGCGCCCCGTTGTTCTCGGTGTGTATGGTGGCTACAAAGGAGGCAGCAGGCACAAGTCCCGCCTGTATTTCCCTCTGGAGGAGTCTCACTGTTTGCACTCCCGACTGGGGATTGGAGCGGCTGCTTGTCAATAAATGAGCCCACCCTTCACACACTGTGCATGAGGGAAACCGAGCCAGACAGTGACGGATCTGATCCTCCAGCCCGTCACACCAGCACGCCACAACACCGAGCCATACGCTGTGACACCTGGCCGGGATGGAGGGAGAGATGCAGCCCGCAGATGAAGGGCCCTGCGCCCCGAAGATGTGCCGCCAGCAGCAAGGTCCGCACAACAGCCTGAAACCTTTCCAGAGTAAGCGCTCGGCGGGCAAGTCGCGGTTTGACAGGTCCGCTGTGGTGGAGGTGCCTCTGTTTGGCGACGGGCATCACTTCACTTTCCACCCCGAGCAGCTTCACCATTTCCAGCCGCACCATCACAACCAGCAGCACCACCAGCGTCTGCAGCAGCCCCACCAAACCAGTGTGGCAATCAGCAGCAGCCAGCAGCATCACCAGACGCCTCGGCAGCAGCAGGATCGTTTCCCATGTGAGAACAGGCCCAACAGCAGGGTCCCGACATCCACCTCGGCAGCGGCGGCAGCCTCTCCTGGTACCCAGCAGCGGCGCACTGGTGGCGGCAGATCAGAGCCCAGACTCTCCCCAGACTGCACCTACGGTATCAGCTCAGGTGGGTTTCAAACTTGTTTAGAGTGAGGGTTGACAGTGACTCCTTCTCTTGTGTGGACTTTCTCCAAAGCTAGTTTTATTTATTTGGAAAGACACTTTTCTGAGCTACATGTCACAGATTGTCCTGGGTTTTTTGTGTATATTTTTGGGTTTTCACTTCATTGGAGCATAAAGCCTCAAGAATCAATCAATTTAAATAAAAATACAAACAAATATGAAAAATCTCTTTTGTTCACATGAGCTTCATGTTTTTGTTCCCATTTCTCCTGTCAGCAATGATTGATTTGCTGCTGTAATGAGAGCAGTCATGATTGAATCTCCAGTGTGCATGTGCTAAAAAATACATTGGGTAATTGTGTGTGTGTGTGTGTGTGTGTGTGTGTGTGTGTGTGTGTGTGTGTGTGTGTGTGTGTGTGTGTGTGTGTGTGTGTGTGTGTGTGTGTTTGTGTGTGTGTTTCATGTATGTGTGTGTGTTTCATGTATGTGTGTGTGTGCAAGAAAGCCCTCTCAATCTCTATTGAAACACATTGTTCTGAGCTAATTTTTCTCCTCAGCTGCGGTTCATTAGGGCTGTGCAGGCAAAGGGAGAAATGTGTTCCCTGTGTGGAGGGCGGGTCCATGGGAACTAACATTAAGAAGAAAGCAATGAACCCAATCCTGGCAGTTATGAAATTAAACATTACATCTCATCCTGTAATCAGATATTAATCTCTTTATCACAGCCAGAATCAGAGGCTCAATTTGCTGCTGGTTTTTGTTGCTCTACAGACAATCAAGTGTTCGTTCTAAGCTCAGGTTGCACTGTACTCACTCACCTGCATGAGAACTGGCAAATGCGCCCTTTAAGTGTCACTGGTTTGATCTAAAAATAGGTATTGTTGTCCTATCTTTCACGCACCTAAATATGTGAAAGTGCAGCTGGATTCCTGAAGCGCTGGTTAAAGTGATGGTGACCCATTGTTAGCACTCCTTCAGGCATACGCTTGGTCACTTATGAAATGATCACACTAAACCAGATTTTCTACGCTGATCTGACACAATCACAGCTACACATGGTGTTCATTCTTTACTGATAACGACACGTATAAGTGCTTCTTATCTGCACAATGGGAGAAACTTAATGTCCCTCTCATGGCTGGAAAAAAACACAACTTGATGCCCTTCTCATGGAGAGAGAGGCAGCAGAGACCCCTGGACTCAGCAATCAGTTCAGAACACAATAACACAAATTGCATTGAAAAGCCGTTCCCAAAGAGTTGTGATTAAAATAAATGGGGCTCATAAATTTGCCTCTGCCGAGCGTGTTGTTTTAATGAAATTTTATGAGGCTCTCAGCTCACAGAACTGGTGAGAGAAACAGAGGAGGGTGTGTTGGGGGGTTGCAGGGTGAAGGGGAATGATATCAGATACATCTCGACGAGTAAACAGAGACAGCACGCATATTAATAGATGCGACACATCTGCGCCAGGCTGATAGACACGTCTGAGCGAGTGAAAACGCAGCAGTGGCCGCCCAGAACTCATTTATTGTTGTGCATATTTGTGTTTGTGTGTTTTTGTGTGAGGACAGAGGACTCATAATCATTACATGGAGGTATGTGTGAGATCATCTCATTGAGACGTGCCCAGACTACCAGGGAAACTGCACACTGAGGCTCCTTTCTGGACAATGGCTCCGTGCTGATTGTCTTTTTCACGGCTGCGTTTGGTCACATCAGCTACTGTGACTTTATGGTTTATTGACATCTGAATAAATCAGCATAATGAAGCTGACATTTCTGTGATCAGAGGAGCTACTGTTTGCGGAAAATATTCAACACAAAATGACACATTGCAAAGGAAAAAAATGGGACAGAAACAACAAAATCCAGGAATGACTAAACACAGAGCCGCTCATTTTGTCTCCATGAGTCTATCTGCTGCTTTTTATAGGGAATTTCATTATGTTTCAGCAGTACATCACTAATGTACTTTTGAGGTGCTTGTACTTCTTCTCTCTACTACTTCCAGGTTTTACTTAACTGGGTTCCTAAGTTGTTTGACCTGCAGCCACTTTAAATAAAGCAACATGTTATTTAGCTCATTATCTTGTTTAAATATCTACGAGTCGTCAGCAGATCTGGAGAAAAAAATCCTCTCTTAACCTCCCACATGGCTTAATATATCAAATTTCAAAGCCCAAAGGGGTAAAATGAACCAATATTGCACAATAAAAGCCAAGATTATATAACAGTCCAAATGAATACAAATTTTCATGGCCAAACTTTCTTTTCTACACCATTATTCCCCAGCTACAACAGTAATGTTCTGCTCACAGAATGATGCATCAGTATTGATGATCCTAAAATGCCAAGGATAATAATGCAACGTCATATGTTGACATTTTATTGCAGAACAAGTACAAGAAGCAGCACTTTACCTTGGATTTGAGTACTTTTTCTACCTATCTGTTTTAGTGCAAGGAATAATGTATATTAAAGGTTATGATGGCTAAGGAAGAAAAGTTCATCTATAAGTTATTCTGGAGCTTTTGACTGCTTTACCAGATTTGCAGGCAGTAGATGTCAAAAACCTCCTTGTAATCTAAGTGTCTTTTGAACTTTTTAAACATATTGACTTAAAATATGAACACCTGATGTAAAGAAAACTAATCCGCTGAAGAACACCAATGCAGTCAAAAGCTCAAGAATTGCCTCTAAATGTACGTTAGAGAGGATATTGTGCTGTTTCTAAGATCTAAAATGAACCGTACACTTAAAATGTATCAGCTTATGAACACAGTATCCCTGTGGATGGAATACTACTGTTGACCTCTTGATTTTTCATCTCTCTTTCGTAGAGAATCGTCTCATCCTGGATGCCTTCGCCCATCAGTGTAGCCGAGTCCTCAGCCTCCTCAACAACGGTCGTCTCCTGGAGCCTTCCTCCTCCTCCTCCACCTTCACCTCCAACATCAAGCTGGAAGATGGGGCAGGGGAGGTGCAGGGGCTTCACTGCTCCTCCCTGGGGAAGACCAAACCTGAAGAGAGCTCCTCCACCACCGACCCAGAAGAGGAGGCCCACCAAAGCCATTTGAACCAACAACAGACCTCTGCCGTTCTCCGTATCTTCACAGACTCCCTACAGAACTACCTGCTCTCAGGGCCGCAGCAGAAGCAGGAACATCTGGCTGCAGGGCTGGATGAGGATCAGTGTCCATCAGCGGGGCACGGCCCGGGGGTGTCTCCTCCAAGACACAGCCTTGGAGGCTGGGGCTCGCCGACTCAGTCAGAGTCGTACGGCCACCCGTCGTCCACGCTACCCGAGGAGGATGAGGAGGAGGAGAACTGCTGCCCGCGCTGCCTGGAGCTGGAGCAGGAAGTGCTGTCTCTGCAGCAGGAGAACGAAGAGCTCCGCAACAAGCTGGATAATATTCCAGGTGCAGTAGTGAAAGACCGGTTTTCACTTTTGTGTTGCGTCTTTTCTTTTGGGATGGGTCAAAGTTAAAGTGAGAAAGATCTGTGACAAAATAGAACTACGGTGTTTTTCTACCATAAGCTCCCAGGCATTTCTTAAATCTACAGAGCGCTAATAGAGGGACGAACACATTGTTCTTCACTTATCTGTTGTCAGGGATAGATTGTGTGATTTGGAAGCCATAGACCAGCTCGGTCATGGGGTCTCCACTGTGCCTTATACTCACTCTTTCTCTTATTGAAAATGTTGGGACTGGCAGGATCACTGTCAATTCCAGTCAAATGGATTTTTTTTGCATCTACTACACTTGCATTCTACTCAAAGTACTGAAGTGTACTCGCACTCTGCTGTGTGACTTGACTTACTTGAATCTTGAGTGCCTGAAGACTCGAATCGACTTTACACATTGAGGGAAATAGCTTAGGAGACCAGGTGATTTATTAATCAATCCACATAAATTACTTTTATGTGGATTGATTATTTCAATTATACTTTTCAACTCTACTCATTTTTCAACCTTTTTTTTTTAATCCGTCACCTGTCTGTGTATCTCGTTAAAAACGTTCTTTCTGACTGATTTCAGCATCTTTTACACAGACAGGTGCATAAATCAATCCCCAAGCTATTATCAGTATGTCATCATTAGACCTAAACCGATTGTGTCATCTGTTTCAGAGAGTGACATGCTCTCCCACTCTAAATGCATTTAGAGTTTGGGGCAACAGTCTTAATAGCATCTATTTTTATTAACCATTCTGCTCTCCCTAAAGCATTCTGAGTTCCCCTGTGTCACCCTAACCTAATTTGCATTGAAACGCCTCAATTTATCCGCACATATCTGGAGTATTGTTGTTAAATTATACATCAGATGGGATGTCTCTTTGCCTTCAAGCATATTTTGAACAACGCCTTTGCCTTTCTGGTTCCACAGTTCCCTGTCAAAACGCTCTCGACTACTTCAAGACTGTTCTTGAGTTTCACAACCAGCTGGTCCCACCGATGACAGAGGAGCAGCTCACAGAGGTTAGAAAACACACGGCTATACATTATTCACAGCTATTAATAGCATGTGCGATCAGTAGCATTTGTTAAGGTGTAAAAATATCAGCTCATATCCATTATTCTGTGATACAATTCTGTGTCGTGTTAATTTTGCAATTAAGTGGTGTGAAAATGAAAGAAAACTCTTTCTCGCAGGAAGAAGAACGACAAACAGTCTTTGAGGTCTGTGTTTTTACTTTAAGCCTTTAAAGGGGCCCTATATGCTCAGTTTAAGTTTCATATTTGTATTTTGTGCCTCTTCTGTGACATGTTTCCATGCTTTAATGTTCAAAAAGCTCTTTATTTTCCTCAAACTGCCTGTGCTGAAGCACCTATTCTCACCCTCTGTCTGAAACCAGAGCCCAGTATGCTCTGATTGGTTAACTGGTTGGCTCTGTTGTGATCGGTCAACCCTCTTAGAGATGTCCCATCCCTTAAGCCTATCATGTTCAATGTGTTGGAGCGCATAATTAAACAAAAGAGTCCAATCGAGGCGATTCAGGCAGGGAGGGAGAGGGTGTGGGAGAGAAACTTAGATTTTAGCCTTTGAAGACCATTAACATGCACACAAATCTATATAACACACGACAGGAAAGGGAAAACCCCCCAAATCATAATAGGGCCCCTTTAGTAAACTGTACGATTGAAGGGAACTTCTGTGTAGTTTTTGCATGTTAAAAGGACAGGAAGGACCATCTAAAACCTAGAATTCAATTTAAAGCTGCAGTCAAAAAGTAAAAGTAAATATCTATAAGGAGTTTAGGGGTTAAAGCATGGTGCATTAAAGATGTCGATATACCTCAATTCCCTCTCACCATTACATAGCCTGTCCACCTCCTCTTCCCTGCAGGGCAGTAAGCAGCTGCTGGAGAACTACCCTCTCTACATCTCCAATAAACAGTGGGACGAAGCTGTCAACTCCTCCAAGAAAGATGGCAGGCGGCTGCTGCGCTACCTGATTCGCTTCGTCTTCACCACCGACGAGCTCAAGTTCTCCTGCGGTTTGGGCAAGAGGAAACGATCAGTCCACTCAGGAGATCCAGGCCTGGAGAGACGACCGCTCAACCCCGTCAAAGTCAGCTGCCTCAGAGGTACAAGGCCTGGAAAAATCTGTAGAAGTGTGTTTGCTTTATGCTTCAGTCTGCTCAATTTAAGTGATACATTATGACTGAAACTCTGGGAATTGAAACACTGTTAGACCTCCTACAGCTGTCCTTCTGCCAGGAGCTCTGGAAAATGTCTGCGTATAAAATGTGAGTGTGGTTTAAATGATGTAGTGCCATGCTTGTTAGAGTAATTCACTCTTACAGCCCATGTTTCAGAATTGAAAAGTAGCCGTAACTATCGAGTGAGTCCATTAATCATGGGCTCATAACAATTCATAACTGTTCACATGACAAGTATATGGTCGGCCAAACATGAGCTTTTTTTTACATGGATATAGATTGGGTTATCTCATAGTTTTATTTGGTTTAGGATCTGAAACATTTGCACATGTGTTTACATTGGGAAGTTAGTTTTGGTTTGGATATTTGACAGACAGTCACTCAGGAGTTTCATTTACGGACCATCAATAAATGACTTTTTGAATGACACAAAACCAATGTCATTTTCAATAACTCCATGCTAAATGGTGCAAAAAATGGTAATACATTTGACAGTGGCTGTGAGGTAGTGTGGTGTTCTACCGATTAGAAGATGTGGGTTCAATCCCAGCCCAAGTTAACATATTGCTGTATCCTTTGGCAAGATACTTAACCCCAGCTTGTTAGCTTCCTTGAGCCAGTGGCACCTTGCATGGCAGCCCTCTGTGAATGGGTGAATATTGACTTGTATATGTAAAGTGTTTTGAGGCGTCGTAAAGATCGGAAAAGCGCTGCATATATACAGTCCATTTACCATCTTATATGGCCCATCTTTTTTGATTTGTCATGAATTGATTTTGCATAAATATTTTAATAGAAGATAATTTAACTTTCTTTCAGTAGCTTACACACCACTCATGACTTCAAATCACTACAGCATGGTATTACAACACTGATTGAAAAGAACACACTTCTTTTGATTGGAATTAGATTTTTTAATTGCTTTTGTCATGTGACCCATTGACTCCCGTCGATACCAGATATAATTACTTTACCGGGAAAGTAGGACACATCTATTTTTAGTGGATTTTATTTCAAACTCTAATTTATATGAATATTTTAATGAATAATAAGCATTTTTTAGTCATAACGTCTCACTTTTTCTCAATAGCTCCCAAGTCATGTGACCCAAAATCCACACAGCATTGAATTACTACAACAGACAAACAATAGACACCTCTTTTTCATTTTTTCTGATTTTTCAATAAACAAAACAATATTTATTAGTCTTGAAACTCTCTTTACCAGAGTTCATCCGGATGCACTGTGCCTCAAACCCAGACTGGTGGATGCCATCAGAGGAGCAGATCAACAAAGTTTTCAGCGACGCCGTGGGTCACGCGCGTCAGGGCCGAGCAGTCGGGACGTTCCTGGGCAGCAGCGGCAGCAGCACCAGCAGCCTCTACATGGACGGCTTCGATGGACATCTGTCACAGGACGAACTGTATCTGAAAGGCTGCCACAACGGCCAATCGGACTGAAATCAAAGTGGTGATTTAAGGACAAATGCCGGAAATGTAGCTGAACAACGACATATCCAAAAACACCGACTTTACACAGTGAAGAAAACATTCCAGAAGAAGTTTATCAAGCAGATTATAACCACAGTATCTCTGAAGCCGTTTGAATAGTTTGTAGCTCTTTTTTGCCATTTTTATATACTATACTATTTTGTTTAGCCAAATCTTACTTCTGAAGTCTTTTCGACTTTTTAAATTTGAGTCTTCCATTTGCTACTTTTTCTATGGTTTCATGTTTTGAGCAGTTGTTATATGTATCTTTTTTTCACATGCATACCTTAAGGTCATCAGGAAAAGATTTGTGTTACGTAACCCAAGTTAGAGACGTATTATATCCAGCACTAACTCTGCACCCTTTTTCGCCTACATCACAGAAAGGAGCATTTCATATTTTCCTCCAATCAACAGGAGTGCCTCTGAGAAACTCATGTTCTGTACCCTTGATTTGTCTAGTTTTAATAAGTCCTTTCAAAGTCTTTCCTATGTGTTAAATGTAGCTTTCCTTGGGTTGAAAGAAGTTCTGGTCGAGGTGGATCTGTTCAGAACTTCCTGCATCAGATTTCAGGATATGCAACAAAAGAAAATGTGAGGATTCTTAGTAATTAACAGTTGAGTAAGTGCATCATTCCTTAAATCGGCAAAGGTTACAAGAGGCCTTTTAAATTAATTGTAAAAGCTGTATATGACAGTAAAAATGCAGATTTCCAAAACAAGCAAAAAGTGGGAAAACACAATAAGACTGTTTCCTTGATGCCATTTTTTTGCACTTTCTTTGCTCTGTCATCAATTTTTTTATTGATTTTTTATGAAAAAGTCTTAAAAATATAACTTTTATTTAATTTTACATTCAGTTTTCACCATCGAAAAACATGTTAGGTTTGGATGAATAAATGTTGCCATTTAACAATGCCTTAAACTCGATTCAAGACCTCCGATATATAACATATTTATGCTTCATGTGTTCACGTAATCACAATGTGGGTTGTAACTGTCTTCTTCTTCATGACAGAAAATATCCACTTCTTCATCTGTTGATAAAAAAAAGCACTTATTCCTTATTTGCACTTTTACTTGTCTTGTGGCAAAAGTCTGAGTGGTATTTGAACAGAGTATAACGATTTCTATCCTTTGTCTTCCTTTGTATTTATTTCATTTGGTACTAATCACTCCATGACACAGTTTTCTACGTTTTGAATGTACCACATTTATTAGGTCACTTTGCCACGTCGACAGTGCTGTGTAAATGTGTAATATAAAGTACAGTATTGTGTGAGATGTCTCTCTTAAAAAGCCAAGTAGAAAAGTGCCACAGAAACCTTAACCAGTCGGATTCTGTCGTTGTGTTGCTGTTCTGAATGTGAGCGTTTGTTTGTATTTACTCCCTCAAAGTGGCTGTTATCAACACTGTGAAACATCTGTAGGATTTTTAAAAATCTAATAGCTTCTGTTGTTTTTTATTTATAATAAATAAAATATGCACTGAAGCTGAAAAATTGCTTTAATGAGGATCTGTCTATCTACTGTTTTTACTTCTTGTGCAGACTTGACAAAAATCTTCAAAGAAGTAGAAAGATTTATTAAAATAACAATAGTGTAATCAGTATCTTTTGGGTCATTTAATAGCATCTGATCAATTATTCCAGATCATGATACATTGAATAGGTAGTTTAATGTAAATGTCGCATTCATTTTAAATCAATGTTTTCATTTATGTCTGTTATAAAATAACAATTGGATGTTTGTGGAGTTTTGAGTTTTTCTGATGTAGTACGGGGGTTTAGGGGTTTGAAAGAGGTGGAAGAATGAATGTATTTCACTTAAGTAATAGAAGCAACAACAATATGTAGAAATTTCGGTAGAATATACAGTATATACAAGAGGAATTGGGAATTGATTTAAATTTGTGGCAAACAAAACAGACATCCTAGTTACAGAGTATTAAATAAACATCTGTTTCGAGCCAAGGAAAGCGAAGGTGAGAGCTGATGTAGAAAGAGACAAGATATGTTCTCTTCCACAAATGAAACATAAATCAATAAAGTATTATTCCACAAATCTTAGCGAGATTTGCAAAAATGCTGGTGAATTTCACCTTGGGGCTGACTCAGATATTTCCGGTTATCAGGAGAGGGCTGATATGTTTTATTAGTTCAGAGATACATAACAGGAAGTCACTACAGCTCCTCCACCTGGGAGCTTTCAGTGTGTTGTTGCTGCTTTTCTTTTGTTCTGATTCTTCTCAGTGAATGTAACTGATCTCCAGCAGAGGGCGTTGTAGCTGCAGGAATGACAGAAACCTGATGAAGTCCTTCAGTGAAAGCTGTTCTCCAGACAATATCAACAGAATAACTTTACTGTAAGTAGGGTAAATGCACATGTGTATTCTCAAAGGGCAATACACTTATCTGTAGCTATAAAATATATTTTGAAATGGTACATTTGCCTTCAGGCTCTTTTATTGTTTTGTTTAAAAACAGTGTTTTAAATAAATTGATCATTTGTTCAATGAATGTATTAATTCAATGCATTCTTTTTTCTATGCCTTATTTGATTTGATTTTTTTACAAGTTTTTTCTGTCTTTTTGCCTGCAGCAATCCTGCAACAGGGGACACATTGTTCCAGATAATTATATTCCAATAATTATCCAAATCAAATTTTCAGCCCGAGCTGGAATATTTTTATTTTTAGAGAAGGTTCCGCCCAGATACTACACTGACTTCATTTTCTGCAGTTTCACATAAAGACAAGCTTCTGAATGCATCTCTTTTCTCCGGTGTGTGCTGTCTGTCAGCAGTGTATGATGTGTGTGTGGTTCTGACAGAGCTCCGACTGGGTGTTTCTCTTTAATTCTGCGGCATCCCTCTCTCTGTATGCGGGCCTGCTGCTGCTGCTGCTGAGGAGGGCGGGCCTGAGCACGATGAGCATATCTCGGACAGTAAACTAACTGATGCGACATGCACACACTTGATTTCAACATGCTGCTCGCTTTAACTTCGTTTGCACTGATTTGATTTGGGAATGGCACGCTAAGCTGCACGCTGAACACAGGCCCGGTCCACTGTCTGGAGACTGACCTCGGGTAAACCCTCAGAGGCTCTTCGGACTTTGGGGATACTCTATTCTGCAGCAGAGCCGTGTTTTGGCGCAGCACGGAAACTCTGGTGCAACACAAAGGGGGGATGATCTCCAACTCAGCAGACAGCGCGGAGTGAAACTACGACTTTCTGAGACACACACAACTCGGTGCAAGATGATGTCACTGATAGATCTGGACGATGATCAGCGATGGGTGCCCACCCATGTGAATGTCACCGTGCTCCGGGCCACAGGACTGCGAACCAAGGGCAAGCATGGCAGCCGATACCTCTACACCATCATCCAGGTGGGGAAAGAGAAGTACACCACCGGGCTGGTGGAAAAGGCGGAGGTGCCCGAGTGGAACGAAGAGTGCTGCTTCGAGCTGCTGCCCGGGATCCTGGAGGACGGCGGCCGGGGCGATTACCCCCCGGGGAGTGGGGACCTGGTGCTCACTGTCATGCACAGGGTGCTCATCGGACTCGACGTGTTCCTCGGGCAAACCGTCATTCCTATTGATAAGATATTTCAGGAGGGAATCTGTCCTCGAGATGAGTACGTTGTGTTTAGGTTTTAATGAAGCTTAAATGAGAAAAATGCCAGTTCAATGCCCATATAAAGGACATACATTGAGTGTCATGTATTGTCAGACTTTGACATGCAGGCAGAGGTGGAAACAGTAGTCATACAGGTTTAACTTTAAGTAAAAGTATCAATACTACAGTGTAGAAGTGCTCTGTTACCAGTAAAAGTCCAGCATTCATAAGTAAAAGTAGCCTATAGCCTCAAAATATAGTATCAAAAGTAAAAGTACTCATGCAGAATGGCACAATTAGCACTTTTAGAACGTGATTACAATTAGTGATGCATTATGTATAAACCTCACTTATGTTGCAGATGGTACATTTGGAGTTACTTTCAATCAATGCAGAGTATAGATCATCAATCTGGAAAGTAACTTTAGCTGTAAAATAGTTAAATGGTAAGTAGCATAAAATGGAAATACTGAAAATACAAGCGCCTCATCATGGAAGTCGAGTAAGGGCTTTAAATGCTTAGTGCATTTCACCAGTGATAATGTTTCTTTGCTATTGAGTAAACATTACAGGAAAATGACATGCAGTTATTCATTAAGGTCGTTTTTTTTTATTCAGAGGAAGTTCAGCAGCCTTTTTTTGGGGGGATAGTTTTTCTCCTCTCACCTGTTTTGATGATGCTCAGATAGATGATCAACCATGTGCTTTCACAACCCAAATCACAGCAGCTGAACAAGGAGTAAATGAGACTTGAATACTTTAATCAGGCATGTTAGTTTTTTGCGGGATAACACAGAGCGCTGCTAAAGCTTGAATCCTAAATGCACACAGGCTCATTAAATTCAGGCCCTTCAGGCTGACACTGTTACGGAAGAGGTTCCCACAATGCACTGCAAACCAACAAGATGAGACAATGAGTCGCAGTTTCCACTGTGAAACAAGTTCACGTAGTGATTCTACCCAGATAGTCTCCATCTTTTTCTGCACACCTTCTAGTTCCCTCTCTACAGAACTAAATGTACTCATATACCTGCATGGCAAAACAATTAAGTTTACTCTTCATACAGAAAATAGAAGTGATGTTTCATGTTGTTGTGTCTGACTAGGACAGGAAGTGGTGGAATACTGTAGACCAATTCCACCGTGTAGAATTAATGAACAAAGATTTGTAGTGAAAAAAACTAAATTGTTTGCATTAAAATATACTGACAAAAATGTAAGTAATCATTGTGCATAATGGCTCATATTGGATTTATATACATTTATCATGTAGTGATAGATTAATGTACATTATATCAATTTAATGTGGAGCTGTGTGTGGCTAATCTTATCATCTTTATATACTATTGATTAGTTAAAGACAGTCACAGTCTTACTTAACCTGACTGTTGCTTTGTGAACCGAGACCTGCCAAATTATATTGGTGACCTTGTTATAAATACACTGATATAAATATTATGAGTATGTGAGAAGGAGTGACGGATGTTCATCATTTGATGTGTTACCATGTTTTTGATGAGTGTAGAAAACCACAGGGAAGTGAAAATATGAAGAGAAAGGCATGTCCATGATAACTAACTACAACTTAAAATGTGTAGCTAATTCTGCATCATGTGTTTTAGGATAGTATGAATGTTAATTCAGATTACATGCTGTAAGAGTAAGTTATTTTTACTGTCTTAACGTGAGTCTTTCTATTTCCCTGATAGTGAGTATTTGAAGACCTCAGTTGTGCCACAGGTGACGCAACAGGAGTCAACATTAAAATGTGAAACATCTCCACGAAAGCAATACAACACATCTGGCTTTAATTGTGGGCTCTCCGCCCTTTCTACGCTCAGTGAAACTCACTGAATTCCTGCTGTTAGTTTTGGCACTACAACACGTTCTCTGGTCCACTCTTAGGATTCAGAAGGCAGAAACAGAGGGAGGATTTCATTGGGCCACTCTTCATACAGTATTGTCTCATACTGCACATACAGTACACACAGGCCACTGGAACTCGAAGAATTTGGGTTGTGATTTCCTTTTTCTGAGAGCTTGTAAAAACAGTTTGTTGTCAGAGATTATGAGTACTATCCCCCAAGCAGTATTTCCACTTTATGTAATATGTGGAAAGCATTGACAAAAATAAATCAATGTTATTTGTTGTCACCCCTGTGAATGGCTAGTTCAACCTCTGATTGACTAAAACCGATAGCATCACAAATCAGTAACATATTTGGTATGACTGCCACGGTTTGGATGATGACTGTCCCTTTTCCTTCTGGCTCCAGATGGTTCAAGCTTAACTCCAAGGCGGGCAGGAAGGAGAAGGACCGAGGCAGGCTTCAAGTCACAGTCCAATTCACTCGCAACAACATGACAGCCAGCATGTTCGACCTCACCATAAAGGACAAGCCTCGCTCTGCTTTTGGAAAGCTCAAGGATCGGGTCACTGGGAGGAAGAGGGGGGACATGGAGTCTTCCTCAGCTATTGTTCCTGGCCGCTTCGCCGCCCTGTCAGGATCCCTTGGGCAGCCGTTTGAGGATGGGGGCGGAGGGCCGGTCGAGACTCGAGAGGTGGAGGTAGCAGAGGAGAAGAGGAGCAAGGTGAAAGATTTCTTCAAAGGGAGGCTGCGAAAGTCTTCTGACACCAGGTCATGCTCCTCCCTGGCTTCAGAGAGCAGTGTGTCTTCCATGGCCAGTGATAACCCGGGCCCCCCACCCAGCCTGGATCTGATGTCAGACCCTCCCAGCTCTCCCATCTACACCAGCAGAGTGAGAGTGGACCCCCATTACGGAGAGACAGCTTTAGCTAAAAAGGGTAGGCTTTTAGGCACTCAAAATGGTGTATGTTGCATGTGTATGGGGTATGCAAGGTAATGTATTTATATGAACGAGGATGGTATCCCATGTATCTAACTCTTAAAAAGCAATGATTATTGAAATGGATGCCTATGAAGCATGGCTTTGTAAATAAAAAACATGGTGTTGTTGATTGACTGTGTTAAGATAAAACAAGATGAAGACTGATATGTTTCTTGTTTGTTTTCCTTTCCTCCAACAGTGCTCACCAGCCAGCACACCACAAATGTGTTCACTCACAAGCGGGCCTTCAGCGATGAAGCCAGTAAGATCACAACAGCCTTCCCTCGACCAAACCTTGCAGTGGAGTCTCTGAAGGGCCAGACCATGACTCAGTCCAAGTCTTCCTTGTGTATAAACGGCAGCCATGTCTACGACTCCGAGCCATCGACTCCTAAGAGCTTAGGAACTCAGCAGTCCCGGCTGGTGCTGCTGGAGAAATGCTCTCCACTCTCTCGTTCCCTACAGAACCTCACTAAGAAAAGCGATGACAAAGGTAACTTCAGCGAGGGCCGACGCTGGTCCTTTGACAAGACAAAGAAAGAGGAAAAGGAGGATGATAAGGAAGCTCAGGCGTCGTCTCAAGCAAATCCGCAAGCTCAGGCAGAGTTGTCAGCCGTCTCCTCTGTTTCTCCTGACAAAGGGAGGAAGCTAAGAAAGACGTTATTCTCTGGAGGGAGGAGTGATTCTCTCCCAGCTAAGTCCGACATGAACCAGGCTGGTTCGACTTCTGAGGGGAAGCTTAGAGGCTGGTTTGGCTCCAGTGAATCCCAGAACAAGCCAAGGTGAGTCTGGGTCATTTACAGGCTTTCCTCTACACATGGGAGGTCTGCATTCGGCTGTGTGTCCCAAGTTCAGTGTTTGCCCTGCTCCATGCTCATTTGAAAATGGAATAGATAGGTAACTCCATTTTACCACAGGCTGTTTCATCATCTCATTCTATATTTTCCACAAATAACCCTTAAGCATTTCTATTTTATTTTGTTTTATCAATGTGTGTCTATGTTTCTGTCTCAAAGATGAAACATTTCTGTGGTTTAGAGAAATGGTCCTTCAGGATTGTGATGAAAGTCATCCCACATTAATATGAACTCCCCCAGCAGAACAGCTGCCGGTGCAGAAGGTCTTGAATGCATTTTTTATTTTGCTTGATTATTTTGCAAATGTGCTCTGCTTTTTTTGATTAAGTTACAGTTTTGTTTTATTTGGCCAGTTCGATCTTGTTTGAGTTGAATCCACATCCACTGATGTTATTCTAGGTAACACAAATGTCCGTTAGTATTTTGGTTGTCTTCTCTGTTTGTGTAAGAAACATGTTCCCCGTTTGGTAACCTGGCACATCATTAACTAAGAAGACTATTGTGCCCTATCTTCCTCTACAGGCTGGAAGTTTCTCCTAAGGTAGAAAGCAGCTCAGACGTACCCCCTCCCCTCCCTCCTCGCTCCCCTGTACCCCTTCAGTGCTCCTCTCCCTCCGCCTCCCCCTCCGATCATGCCTCACCTGATGACTGCAATCACACCAATCCCTTCACCCCCGCTTCCTCTCCCTCCTCAACCCCCATCTCCCCCTCTAACCCTTTCCCCTCGCAGCGCAACCCTTTTTTCGAGGATCTCATAGCCGAGGAGTCACAGAGGTCCCCTACTTTTGCACCTAGCTCCTCATCCAACTCCTCCCCCTTTCATTACACCACCCTACCCTGCACACCCAGCCATGCTCGGGATGTTAAAGCTACAAATATGGCTCACATAAGGCGGGAGCGCCCCCGGCCAGTTGCTAGGCAGATATCTCTTCCTGCAATAATCCCCAAAGCAGCCACTTCAAAAGCCTCCACCCCTCGCTCCATGTCGGAGAGTACAGGAGAATGGGATGACTCTTTCGATGCCTTCGCCTCCAGCAGGCTCTACTCTCCTAAAGATAGTCTCCCTCAAAAACTTAGAACCAGTCAAACATCTCACAGTGATCTTCCAGTTAATAACAACACCAATAATCATGCACACGAGCTGCAAACATGCGAAGAGGAGCCTCCACCTTTGCCTCCAAGGAGACCTGTAAGAACTTCAGTGAATGAGATCTACTCCGATGGCTGGCTGCACAGAGGGCAAGAGCTGGCTGTCCATAAAGAAGCCTACCTCCTGTCTCAGACCGGCGTGGCCTCACTGCAGCGTGGAAGAGAAGCAGAAAGCAAGAGGAACAGTATATCTCCGGACCCTCACACCAGCAGTGAGACCTCAGACTCCCTCAGCGCTAACTCTCAGACGTACACAAATATTACTCCACCAGGGTTCATGACAGATGAAAAGCTAAAAAAGTTCAAATATGAACCTTTGGAAGATGACACTGACCGCTGGGGAGGGATGCTGTTTGAGCAAGACTTGTACGGACGCATGTGCAGAGGAAACTACGGACAACCCAAAATAAATCGCTTACCGTTGAATGTTGAAGAGACTGCTGGAAATAAGGTGACATCTGTAAACTCAGGACCTAAAATACTTCTTGATAGTGAGGTATCTGTAGCAGACCTTTTAAACATGGCAAGTACTTCCTCAAAACCAGATGCAAAAGCACTAGAGATTACCACCACTGGAGTAGCAGAGCCAGAGTCCAATCCGCCTGAAAGCACATGCATGAACAATAATGTGTCTTTGTCTCAAACGTTGGAGGATCTGAACATGAATGTGAATAATTCAGATTTTGGCTTCATCGATTCAGATAGCTCAACGCATTCAGAGGTAATGGACCCTCTCAAAGGCATTAGGAGTTTTGGAGGGACTTTCCCACAACCGCTAGAAGCTTCACAGATAGCTGCTTACCATGTGGGGACAGTGACCACACCTGAGGAACTGTTCACCTTGAAGGACACCTACATACCGGAGACAAACTCTTCCTTTGAGATACCTGCATCATCCAGCGCACTGTTCAAAGTCTCTCATGTTTACCAAAACAATTGCCAAGTTCAGCTGAATAACGTGGCACCACATGGTAACTCCAGGGTGAAAAGCAGAGAAACTGAGTCCAGAGGGGTTACTGCAAGAAGTGATGTGGATTTTAAAAAGACTGAAAAGGAGTTTGATGATAACGGGAACCCACAAGCTAAAACAGGCGCACTTTACCAAAATGACCCATTTCCTGGTGTGGTTAGTGCACGTTTGAGGCCGAAAGGACTTTCCAGACAAAACAGCAGTGGCAGCCCAAGCAACCATAGCAGAAATGGAGACAGAGAGTTCGAACAGTTTTTGTCCCTCGTTCAAAACATTTCAGAAGTCAGAGAAGGACCGTCATCATATCAGCCCTCTAAATCAGCTCTCTCTTCGTTACTGTCATTAGTAGATAGCACCGTACATCAAAATGAGTCCAATGCAACGTCCCAGATATCTTCAAAGGACAACACAAGAGTAAAATCCTCTGATATCAGTTTTGAAGACCTTCACGCTAAAGTAGCACCAAACTCAAGAACCCCTCTTAAGTCAAAGATTGGAGAATCTTTGGCCTCTTCCTCCTCCATCCTGCGCACACTCTCCCTATCAGCTGACGCACAGGCTAAGCCCCACCCTACCCTTGTTTGTTGCCCCTCCATACATCCCTCAAGCATGGGGCCTGGAGCCAGCACTACTCTGGCAGTGGCCCCCTTCACCTCCACCTTCTCCACCACCTGCACCACCGACAAGCCCCTGGTTGATGCACGGCACTCACTTTTGCCTGAGGAGACTCAGCCCGCTAGCAACCTGCCCCGTCAGGAGAGCAGGTGAGAGACCTCACATATGTAGGTTTTAACAAGCTGTAGTGACAAGCTGTACATTTCCACATGAACTACAAAACACCTAATGTTTTCTTTGTTTTATTGCTCTGGTTGCTTTGCTTACTTTTGGCCTAGCTTGATGTTGAATGTCTTTATAAGTTCTGTTTGTTCATCCAATGTTGTTGGATGACACCTGCTGCATTGTTCTTGGCTTTGCTTCACATTTATGTTTTTCATCTCATTGTTCTGTTTCTCGTTGGCTGTGGTAAATCTGTTAGTGTTTTTCACGTTGCCTAAACTGCTATTACTTTGACCCCCTGATACATAATCTCCTGATATC
This sequence comes from Eleginops maclovinus, assembly GCF_036324505.1. Classification (NCBI taxonomy): domain Eukaryota; kingdom Metazoa; phylum Chordata; class Actinopteri; order Perciformes; family Eleginopidae; genus Eleginops; species Eleginops maclovinus. Next base: position 8,121,220 of record NC_086371.1, read on the forward strand.
TAAAAGCACTACATCAAAGTTTATTTCTTCTCTATACCTCTATTATATCACCAACATATAGTACTTTAGAGTGTTCATGTCTAGTTTTGTATAATTGAGTGTCCTTTTTTTAAATGATTTATTTCCACATTTTTTTCTAAACTACGAAGCTTCTATCAAGTATTTGCACAAACAATACATACAATAAAAAAGAAAGAATAAAAAAGTCACAGTGAGAATTCATAATAAAATAGTATGCGTTAAATGAGGTCAAAAATAACACCTTATAACAGGGTGATTCATTTGATACTTCCCAAAAATGACATACTTGGCCCACTTGGTCTAGAACTTAGTTAACATGTTTTTTTAAGCGAATAAAATACAAATCTTTCGCATATTTCATATATTTTACCACTCCTGTATTTTGGGGGTTCAGGAAGATTTTCTTACAATTCCCATCATATATTCATCAGGGTGCTTTGCCGGAAAATCCACATTTCCCAAAACAATTGGCACTTCGCAGGGAGAGATCAGTTTTAATACGCTGCTTAGTGCTTTGTGAAACTCTTTCCAGAAACTCTTTATCACTGGACATTTACAACCTATGCCAGTCATTGGCTTCCTGAAACAAATGCTGTCTCCAACATTTGGCATCCCCCTCCTTAAAAAAGCTTTCTGCTTTAGTGTCTTTTTTATTTGATTTATTGTGAACTCAGACATTTGGTTCAAAACCAACAGTAATAAAAGCCAATACTTGCATATAATGTGCACTTAGGATTAAGTAGAGGGCAGGCAGAAGCACCACTTGGGGGTAGAGAGGATGAAATGCTTCAGGGACCCAGAGTTCGAAGACACATGTCAGGAATTTTGGATAAAAAATATTACTAGTGGCACACCATTATAAGGTACCGGGACTAAACTTTGTATACAATCCTTTTGGTTTAGTTGTTGTTGAGTAAGTACACCCTGTGTTTGCCCCCTGTGATAATTTCATCCTGCAGTAACAAGAGAAGGAAATACTTGCATATTAGCACATTTTCTAGTTTAAGCTCAACTCACATTGCTGCTTTTAAATGCTCCACGAACAATAGAGTGTGCTTATGTTGTTACTATATTACTGTTTCTTCACAGATTCCTTCTGATTTTCTGATCTGCTTTGAAATGTGTGTGACCTTCAGTTATAACTGCTGACTGTCCTGCTACCAATCATTTGACTGCAAAATGCTATACGAAGAAATCAACAATGCACTTATAGTAAGCGTACTGTGCTCAAATACCCTTGCTGACCTCTTTACTCTGCAGAACTCATCCAGTGAAACCGTTAACTTCCAGCCAATCAGAGAAAAAGGAGGGCCGGTCGGTCCTGGATAAGCTGAAGTCTACCATCCACCCTGGACGCACCGCCCACCAGGCTGCTGCAGAACCTGAGAGGAGTCAGGTAACGGAGACAAAAACACAACACATTATTAACCCTTTATAACCTTCAATATAAAGAATTAGCTCACATGAAGCTTTTTCCTTAACTGCAAAAGGATATTTCATACCTGTCACGAGGTATTGCTAATATTCTGGTTGGACTGTACTTAGCTTGAGTTACTGTGCAGCTTTTACATCTTGTGACTGTTTTATTAGTGCCATAAAGTAAATTAGTCAACGTATAAAAAAACATGACAATGCACAGCATCAGCCTACCAGCTCCTTTTAGACTGAGGTTGCTCTCAACACTGGGGAGAGAAATGCTGATCCCATTAGTTCTTTGGCCCAGATACGATTTTTCAGGTCCTAAACGTATGTTTCTAGCCTTTCCCTGTGACATCCTGGTCTGTTGCAGTGTGTTAGGGGATACAATAATTCTGATTCTATAGGTAAATGGATAAGCATCACTTTAACCTGATACAGAAGTGTGGAGCTATTAAATGTCACTTCTTCCTAAGATATGAGATGTTTATGCTTTCAGGGAAAGTTTGTCAAGGATTGCAACTGCAGGGAAAAAACAACCCTACTTGTCTCAACTGTGTTGGTTAGTTGTTTTATTTTTGGGTAGGACTATACAAGAACAATGGTGATCCTGCAGTAATTAATTGTTGCTGATGTGCATACCATTCATTATGTCACATATCAATCAATACCTGTCAAACTGAATGTAAAAACTTCACAGTAAATTTTCCAAATGTACCCATAACACGGCGTGAGTCTCTCTGTGTGTTCAAACAGCGTAATAATGAAGTTATTAACATGTCATAATAAATTAAAGAAAGCCATTAGGTCCGAAGACTATTTAATGCTTCTGTGAGCATTCATTAACACCAGCAGAGGACTCAGTGCAGGACCACAGATGAAGTCATTGTTTCTAGTGAATTAGTGAGCCATTTAGAATCGTAATAAGCAAATCATTTTAATCATTTTCTCATTTAAAGGAATTCTTTTCTGCAATAATCCAAAATCCGATGGAAAAATCTTATCGGCTTTTTATTGAGGGAACCAGTAAGATGCTAGCTTCTGTGTTTGCCTCCAAAAATATGTAAACCCAGCAGCACTCTATGTCATCTATCGTCATCTAACTACTGGCAAGGCAGTGAATATGAATATTTTCTTAATGCCAAAATAATTATTTAGCACACATTCATTTTACTGTTCCTGTACTCTCTTATGTAGGAGGTGAGAGTCGACAACTCAGCGCATTATCAGCAGCTGACCAACATGGAACTGATCTCCCTGCTGTTGCAGCAGGAGATGGACATGCAGAAGCAGGACTCGGCCTATGAGCAGCAGGCAGCACAGCTGCACAAGTGTGAAGCTGAGCTGAAAAAGGTCAAGTTACAGGTTCGAGACCTGGAGGACTACATTGATAATCTTTTACTGCGCATCATGGAGCAGACACCAACGCTGCTTCAAGTCAAAAGACACAAGTGACAATGCGACATACAATCCTGCAGAATGTTGAACTCATGAGGGGGTGCATAATGCAGGGTTAGTATTCAGATTGGGTATCACTGTTCTAGAGACAGTCAAAGAAATGCTCCTCAAAATTTGATCTCACAATCAAACAGGTCTTCTCAGTGCTAATACTGCCTTGTTGATGTAGACACAATATTACCCAATATGCATGCTGGTTTCTCTCCTGATTTGGCACCAAACAAAACAAAACAAAAAAACATGATCAATTACTATGAGGAGTAAAAGCTCCTATCATACCATAAAGGTAATTTTACTCATGCTTTGTAGAATAATTTAAGGTAGGCTGTTGTCGATTTAAATTTTGAACTCACTGCTTATACACATGCATAAAATAAAATACAGGCTAGAGGTGACACTTTTGCAGAGTGCATTTAACTATAAAAAATAAAGTAGATCCTCTGGCAAAATATGATCTTAGCTCAAGTAACCTACATTTGCAGCTGTTCAAGTGCAACACTACATCTCCACAAAAGATTTTCACCTCCCACTGTTTTATGAAATTGTGCAAGGTTTACTTGAGGTAATGCATATGTTCAAATTTAGGAAATGCTACAAAATGTGCATATGAAAATACTGCGCTGCATAATATAAAAGTCATTTCTGCATTAACGTCGCTTTATGATAATCAAAAAACAACAATCCTGGTTGAAAAGACTAAAGGAGATGAAGACTTATTGTCTGTGTTTTTACTTTTACAAAATCCTTTAGTTAAAGTCTTATTTTTTGTTACATGCAAAAAGGTTTAATATATTTTGTATGTATTGTTTGTCTTTTTCATTTTCTTTTGTTTAAACTAGCGACATTTTATTGTAGAAATAAAACAGCGTCAATGCATAAGATATTATAAGTTATTTCGATAAAATACTTTTGTCACGATAATATATTATCTTATGTCACTCCAGTACCACTGTAGCTACTTGCAATGCTTTACATGACCTTAGTACTGTACTGTAATAAAATAATGTGCACATGAGCCAAAGTGTCGGGTCATTTTTTGTTGGTGTGTCACTATTTAGCTCTGCAACAACTGCAATAACCCTGTACAAAAATTCCCCTCTGGCTGGCAGACAACTCACTGCTCTGTAGCCTCTCTGTGAACTGGACTTAACATGCACTCCTTCAGACTTAACAATGTACATTTACATTATACTGATTACATTATTGCCTTTTTGTACATTTGCATATTTCAAATTTTATTTTTTAGTTCTAATTATTTGTTATTTGTTTTGCTTCTTTTTGTATTTCGCTGCTGCAACGAAAACATTTCCCAGTTTGGGATAAATAAAGTATTTCTGATTCTGATTCTGATAAGTGCTAACCATCCTTTATGCTGCAGTAATGCTTTTATTTCTCCACTAGAAGGCACTCCTTACTACACAGTGTTATAAAACTGCTGGATCAGCATGGACCTTGTCCTTGGCTTTCCACATACTGTATTCAGGATATTTGAATCTCTGTGATTTATTAAAGATATTATTGATGTAAATTGCGTTTACTGCATTACAAACAATGTTGACATATTGCCCTTGCACTGCTGGCAACTTTACTTCACTTCTCTCTCTTTGCATCAATTCCAGGTTGTGAAATGTTGATTACCAATAATTTCTGCTCTGAAGCAAGGCATACTAGCACAGGCATTTTTTCGTTTGTTCACGGACGCATAACATTAGCCACATTTCCTGTTTAGACTGAGCAGGTTGTTCCCTCTTAGAAAAAAAGGCTGAGCTGCATCTTTATATTGTCATACCCCTTTAGTTGTAAAGATGTAATGTACGTTGTCTTAATTAAAAAGATCAATACCACTGTGGAACTTCTCCAATACGTCCTGCATTCAAAATGTTGCTTCAGTACATCAGAATAAACATCAAAATAAACTTAAATTACAAAAAGTTAAAAGACTCATTATAGGCTACAGATTGGCCCATTTGAAAATCATATATACATTATTTCTCGTACAGAAGTACAACAATGGCCTCCAAAATGTAGTGCAATGGTATAACAAGTTGTATAGAATGGTATTACTCAAGATACATAAGTCGAGTAGGCCTACGAAGCAATCTACTTGTTTACATACCACTGTACAAATAGAGCACATTTAGGGATGGGGATACAAACAGAGTGATATAATATTGGGATAAAATGAGCAATATGATTAAGGTGCACAATAATTTAAAGGGCTAATGCACATTAGCCTACACTGGAAATAGTCAATGTAAAAGCAGCATCTCTTGCTATGAGTGTGCAGTGTGGTGACTAACATCACTTTTCTTTTGCTTTGGGTTATTTCTCTCCTCTCTAGTTAGGCCACACCTCCTCACAAAATGATTTATTGGTTCAATCTTGACACCTGGGATAGGTGCATCAACTGTTATCTCTCCCAAGATCAATTCGAGCAGTTATGCAATAACGTCCACGTTATCGATTATTTTGGGATGTGTAGTCATGCGGTTCAACTTTGCCACTGTTAACACAAACGAGAGGACTACACATCCCGACACACGGAGCGGCTCGCAGCTTCACTATAGTTACTCAATGAGTGTAGTTCAGTCTACTTGAAAATCCGTTCATGATTCAGTTTCATTAATAAATAAAGAGTTGGCTGTCATGGCGGAACCTGCAGCATGTCCTGCCTTCCAGCTCGGGAGACCGCGATACGAGCAGGTAAGTCTTTTTATTTATTTCCCCGTCAAGCGTGCGTTAATGGCATTTTGTTTTTCAGTCTTTCGGGTGGAAAACAGCTCCATCATCCGCCCTGCTGCTCTGGATGCTCTCACTTTGTACTGAAAGTTGCCTTTCATCCGATTCTTTGTTGTGGAACAGCAACAACTTTGAACCGATTAGGAACTTCTGAGCGTGATTGCATGAGTGTATAGTAGTTTAACTAATAGGAATAGGCTAATGGTTGTTTTATCGCTGTTTATCATCTCCACTAAGGGATTTCACACCCTTTGGATCGCTGTTGTTGCTCCGTGAAAGACATTATCAGACTGTGGGCTGCAACCAAGGCACATAAAGCGTATATATTTGTTTTTGCCTCTTAGGCTTTAAAATTGCTTGGGATTTCTGATGCAATATCTGCAAATCTTGTACACTTATCTAATCCAAATCCTACTTTGACATCATGAAGTTTATCTAATATATCAAGATGCTTTCTGCAGTGTCCCCCAATGTGATCGAGGTTAATGGGCTGTCTGTCCTTATCTGAAGCCCATTACTCAATTTTCCGTCCTCAGAAATGAATTTGCATTGGTCAGCCTTGAAAGATAATGTGACCTTCACGTAAACTCGGATTGCACATTAACTGAGGAAGCTGCACGCTGGGTACATTTACATTTCTGAAGCTTCTTTCTTCAGAGACACTTATTAAACAGCAGCCTTAAGGAAATTATTCACATGAAGTATTGAACAGATCAAGGTCCATAAACACATTGTGTGAATAAGTCACAAAACTTTTCTGATTGTCTACAATTTCAATTTAGATGCATCTCTTTTCAAATGCAGGATAACATTGAAAAGCTATGGGAAGGCACGAAAAGACAAAAATCAAAAAGCTTAAATTATGAGCAAATAAATTCTGAGATATTATGAGGGAACACAATCAGTTTGAACTGACGGTTAACTTTTACTACAAAGAGATGCATAATGAGTTAAAGAAACACACAATGCCCAAAAAGAGAGACAAAAAGACCAAATATAAGGGTGCAAAATAAACACCAAAGGATGCAAAACGGCCAAAAACACAGAAAGGGACCAGCAAAGAATGCAAATAACGATATAAGATGTATAAAAGCACACAATAAACACAAGGGGACCAAAAACAGACACAAAATAACCATGTATGATTCAAAATTAACCAACAGAGGCACAAAACCACCAGATAACACTGCAATATGACCAAATACTGTACAGTAGGGCGCAAAACTAAGAGACTAAAAACATGTCCACATAAGGATGCAAAACAGTCCTGGAGAAACACAAATCCACCACAAATGAATGAAAAACGGCCACAAAGAATAACTACAATGGTCACAAAATGACGTTGTTCTGTGTGTCTTAAACAGAGTGTCTTGGGGTCTTGCTCTTAGAGTGTTGAGGACTAATTAATGAGGACTGACTAATTAGCACAGGGTAATTTATGTTCACAAGAAGCCTAAGTGGCATTTCATTCCCCCCCTTTGTCACATTTGAATTACTTTAGTTTTTATTTTTAAAGATTACCTCACAAATTCTTCTTTTAGACTTCCATCATTACAAAAAAAAGAGAGTAATCTTAGTATCTTAGATATCAAAGTATCTTGGTTTCCGGCTCCTATTGCTGGTGGATTTTAAGTAGGAAGTCTTTTCTTGCAGACCCCCATAGAGCTTTTTATTTTTTCCATCTGCAACCTGCACTTCCTGTCGGGTTGATAAAGGTGGTGTAATACTTTCAGTTCCTTGCGTCAAAGCAGTTGAAATTAGGCCAGTGTTTGAATCAGCATAAATCTTCCTCTGTTTGTCTGCTCTTTCTGCCGTGCTCCATCTCAGCTATAGCCTTGTTGTGTAGTCTCCAGGGAGCTGAAACTCATGCATAATTAAAGCAGGATCCTCACATGGATCCTCAGTCTACCCTCTCTTACAAAACAGCACTGCAGCACATATGGCCTGTCAGACGAGGAGACGTGTGATGGAGGAATGGCAGTGGCAGAAGATCCAGGGTTACAGTTTAGAAAAGATGGCTATTTACGGTCTTCAGGAGAACTGGAAATTGTTTCCAGTCATTTCAATTAGGACCCGATGCTGAACAGATAATTAAAAATATTGAAGGGTTTTGTTCCACTGCCATTCCTCTTCCACTGCTCTTCATAACTCATAAACGTCTCTGAGGGAATCTGATTGAAGCTGCCATGTTTTTGTCCATCTGGTTTGCCAAAGAGACTCTTGGCATACATTGCTGTTGGGCCTTTTCAGAGTGCTGGCACACACACTTAGTGATTGGCATGCTGATGAAGACAGTGAAGGGAACTGGAAACGGGGCATTTGACCAGCAGCTCAAAGCCTCACTTATATAGAGGACGTGTTTGTTAAATGTGCTCAGGTTGTTTGTACATTTACTTAAAAGTACATCTAAAAAAAGGCACTTTTATACCCCAGCTTGTTTTTGTTGGATTGTTTAGTTATGATAGCACAGACTGTCATCTATTTTTACACTGTTTTATATTTGGCTGTTTTTTGTTTTGATGTTTTGCCATCGAGCATATTGGTTCAGTTTTCCTTCAAGTGGCATTTCAAAGAATCCTTTTGTTAAGTTTTCATTTAAATAGCAAAGACTTGTGCAATGCTGTTCTTGACTTTTGGGAAACAAATCCTGAGAAGATAAAAAACTGAAAAGTATTTTTACTAATGATTCAGATTTTTGTACTTGCAGCTCACAGCCGGTTTGATAAATACAAAAAGCAAAGGTTCATATTTATGGATGGAGATTTAAATATACAGCAATATTAAGGAAATGCGCCTACTCATATTCTGGCTGACAGGGATGTGATTGATACCACTTAAATGTCCTTCTTCTTTATATAAAGATAGAGCCAGCAGTGTGTTATTTTACTGTAAAACTAGGAATCAGGGGGAAAAGTGAGCCTGACTCTGTCTAAAGGTATTACAATCACCTAGAAGCACCTCTCAAGCTCAATGATTAACGTGATATCTTGTTTGTCAAAGAAGATATCACATTTTCAAGCATTACATTTAAACAGAACCATAATCATGGATGATGACACACGGATAAAAAAGTCACTAAAGGTGAATATTTTCGGGCATAAAGTTAGGAGACATTTAAGGGATTTAGTATTTATTTGCTAATAAAAGCAGAGAGAAGTCATTTTAAATGTGCCCTAACCATAATAAAAAAAATCTAAAAATAACTGATGAAATCTTAAATTTACTGAGACTTTAACTAAGTATCACTGCACCTGTAGGGTCTTTTGGTGTAGCCTCGTTATCCTTGATCTAAACATTAGTGACGTCTTACTACAGCCCTGTTTATCATCGCAACAATAAAGTGTACTGAATGTGACTAAATACACACATTTAACATTCACACCAGCGCTGTGCAACTGACAAAGCAAAGTCTCAAGATGTATTAAACCAGTAAGTATAAACTAGAGCAATGGAAAGTGTGATAAATCATCTCAGACTAAATAACACTTTTTATATTATCCATTCACAGAGGCGAGGATGTGCTGTTGTTATGTGTCTACTTTCATTAAGAATTAACTTTTTATTTTTCAAGGGTTCATTCCTGGGTCGGCTGAGACACTTTGTAGACATCATTGACCCCAGCACCCTGTTTGTGTCCGAGGTAAAGAGAAGAAGAACTTAACTTGTTTTTTGATAAATACTATTTTGGGCCCTTGTCAATTTTTACATCTTCATGAGGTTTTCATTTTAAAGCAGAAAATGCAACAATAGACTTACAAATGTACTTGGCAAAGAAAAATATGATGTAAATAAAAGCCCTACATGTTTTATAACTGACTTTTTTTGGAGTTTGTAAATAAAAATGTTTGTAGTTCTTAACATTCTTAATCTAATGAAGCTTGTTTTTGTTTTTCTTTTGTATGTAGACACGGTTGAAAGAATGCTTGAAACTCCTCGATGACTACAAACATGGCGCGCTTCCACCGGGAGTGTCCGATAGTCAGGTGAGTCTTTATCGACATGGATGTGATAGAAAACGAAATAAATCGCAGTATAATAAGATAACATGCAACAGGAAACACATTAAAGTAGTCATATTTGGTATAAAAAAGACCTTGCTGGAGGAAAATACAGTAATCACAATTAAAAAAAGTCAAACATATAAACCTTATGATTAATTGAAGTTATTTTTTGTACTGTTTTGCTTACCCATGCAGCTGTGGGAAGCCCAGAAGATCAAGCAGGTAAGTGATTCATCGCTCATATTGTAGGTCAGCTCAGGTTAAATGCACCTCCATACATTGAAGCCTCTGGGCTCCGGGCAGCATGAGGATGAGTTCATGCTCTCTGCACGCAGGCTATCATTCATCCAGACACAGGGGAGAAGATCTTCATGCCATTTCGAATGTCAGGTACGACCTCAAATGAAGATCTTTGCTAAAGTTGTTCAAGTTTCCTCCATTTTGTCTTTGTTTACACTGAAAATCATGTATTCACTGTGCAGGTTATGTGCCATTTGGAACACCAATTGTAAGTCCCATATGAAAACCATACATTCAAAATCATGGCTGTGCAGATGTCCATTTACATGATCGTGTTTGGGGATAGACGAAATGAGACTTTAGACATATTTTACCCCGAAAAATAAGCCTTTATTCCCTGGTCTCATCTAGGTCATTGGCCTTCTTCTCCCAAATCAGACTGTGGTGTCTACCATTATATGGCAGGTACTGTAAATAACCAACATATTGTGAAACCATTGCATTTGTTGTACATTTTCTGGTAAGCACACTTTTACATGCAATGCTTTCCCACCAAGGACGTTGTAATATAAAGTGCTGCTGCTCTGTTTGCTCTTCTCTGTGTGCTTCCTGTTTATAAAGCAGTAAATAAGACCGTATATAGAGCCTGTCTTTATGTCTGCCTGTACTACTTCTCTATCTACAGATTTTTCCTTCTTCAATTTTGTCCTTTCCTTTGCTGCCTCCTCCTCTTGATTACCCTTTGTCTTTTTCCTCCATAATTCTTCTTTTGTCCTTGCTGTAACCCTTGTTTATGGTCTTTTGTCTTTCCTACAGTGGCTGAACCAGAGTCATAATGCCTGTGTGAACTATGCAAACCGCAACGCCACAAAGGTGGGAACATTGACTCCGGATATTAAGATGTTTAGTCAAGTAAAGGCTACACTAAATATGTATTTATTAATTTGGGCTGCTTAAGATTCTGCATAAAATGTTCGATCACCATAATAGAACATACTTGTGTTGTTTTTTGTTCTGTGAAGGACAATTTTACGACATTAAATCCCAACATAAGGGGTCACTATAGAGAGTAAGCCATGTGTAAAGCTGTGACACAATATATGCTCTCTCTTTCTTCAGCCTACGCCAACATCCAAGTTTCTTCAAGGCTATGTAGGAGCTGTGACCAGTGCTGTTTCTATTGCAGTACGTGTGTTTCTTCCTCTTAAATCTTGAGAAAAATGTACTTGAAAAGGGCCTTTTTTATGAATTTTACCTGCACATTACGTCATGAGCGGCTGTTGAATGTGCACAACAGTTGTCATTATATTTTTAGTTGTATTTTATACAGAGTATCAGTAACAGTGCTGCTAAAAAGCATTTGGAATAGATTTAGCCTTACAGTTATATTTCTACCGATGTCTGGCTCACGGTAGTAGCAATACAAACAATACTGCTGCAAATACAAAGGACACTTTTGCATTAAATGAGCATAGCAGATGAACCTGATTTTTTTTGTTATTGTATGAACTATTGTAGGTGGGTCTCAATGTGCTGATTCAGAAAGCCAACAGGCTGAGTCCTGCTACCAGGATGATCATTCAGAGACTGGTCCCCTTCCCAGCAGTAGGTAGGTTTTCAAAGGCGTCCGTACCAGTTATATTGGGGGGGGTAATTATGTGGCCCTCTGGTGGTGGGAGTTACAACTTATTACTGATTTTACACTGAATTTAGCTTCCATCAGAGATTTCAGTTGTTAGAAATTAGTAACTGAATTGCAGTCGTGGATCAAAAGAATAAACTCCTTTAGAAATACCTGCAGTCCCTTGCAGTAAGAACTACTGAGATTTATGTATTTCTTGTCTACCCCATATGTTTCTGTGTACATATTTCATCATAAAAGCAGCCTTTTTGCTCACCTTTCCTCAGCTAGTGCAAACATCTGTAATGTGGGCCTGATGAGACACAACGAACTGTCTGAAGGCATTGATGTGTTGGACGACAACGGCAATGTGGTGGGATCCTCCAAAATTGCTGCAAGACATGTAATTTTTTTATTTTTTTGCACACTACTCTTCTGCACTGAATATGTTTTGCGGATTTATTCCCATGAATTGCAAATGTGGTGGTGACGATAATGGGAAAACTCATAATTTCCTGCTCGGATCCTGTCACTCAGCAGCTATTTTATACAGTCTATCTTCAACACACATCTGATTTCATGAAATTAAATCTAACTCATTTGCAGAATTTGAAATGAAGCGTGTGCACAATGTTCTTATATTTACCCCAGGCGATCACGGAGACCGCCTTCACACGTGTGGTCCTCCCGATGCCGATCTTCGTCCTGCCCCCCATCATCATGTCCTACCTAGAGAGGTCTGTACAGACATATGTGGTGGCTTTTTTTTCTAGGGGTTGTAATTAAGAATGAAATTGGGTATTGGTTAATCTAATGATTAATTTATCAATGAATTCATTCATCTTTTAGTACGTCAAAATATATTTCTTATTTTTCTGCTTCTAACTTATCCTGTTACTCTCAAATCTATCTCGTGCCAATTCCAACGTACTCCAATATCTTTGCCAGACAGCAAACCAGCTACGACACTTTTAAGTCAAAGCTAGCAGGTGACTTAGTAAAGATAGATACATTACATCTCTTTGTCTTGAAATGTCTACCTGTTTCCTGAAGTTGAAATAAACTATTTTGATGATAGTTATTCAGTCCTGCTAAAAGATGACTGGCTTCATTAAGAAAAGTAGGAGCTGTAACAGATATCACAGCCACTGACACAATAAAGCTTTTTTTATTCCTACATCTGTAAGTTTTGCCAGAGGCAGCGGGAAAAAATAATCTGCCTATAAGGCCTTACATTTACAACAAACATCATCATAATTAATCACTTTCACAGCTAGCCTGAATCTTCTTTCTCACCCTGCCTTGAGTTATTGCTAATCTAAAAATCTATCTCTTAATATCAGTTTGTGTTCTGAGCCAGACCCGACATATGGTGTGCCCCTAAGTGCTTTCCATATACTCGTTCAATAGTAGGTCACAGCCTGAGAAAATATAATAATACACCCTATTGTTTTAAAGAACAAAAAGACTGAATATAAATAGACTATTATGAACATATAAAAGAGGCTTTCTACAGTCTGGCTCAATAAACCAAGGACTGGAGCGTTCTCACAGACAGATTAATCTCCCACCCACTAATTGTGGAAAATAGCACCCCTAAATCTGCACATGCTGTCTTTATCCCAAAATAACTCCTGGCTTGGCAGTAGTCATCTGGGATCGATCCACACAGCAGGCTCACATTTCCTTTTATCACTGTCTCTTGACTTTGGTAGGCTGCGATTCCTGCAGAGCAACCGCAGATTGTTGCTGCCTATCCACAGCCTCGTGTGCCTGGTTACCTTCGGCCTCTCGCTGCCTATGGCAATCAGCCTGTTCCCCCAGATGTCTCAGGTACAGTACAACAACGCTTCAACTGCTTCTACTGTCAAGGCCAGATGGCTCACAGAGAGAGAGAGAGTGAGGAGAAAAGAGAGCAGCTGGGAGAAATTCAAATTACACATACACCACTTGACATGCACTAGTTTCACCTCTCATTCCAGATGTCTCTTCCCACGTCTAATTTAGAGTCAACATTATTTTTTCACAGCTTAAATACAAACAAAAATGTAGAGCTAAAAATTGTTCCTTCAGTCTGATTGTTTTTCTTGCAGATTGAAGTGTCTTGCCTGGAGCCGGAGATCGCTATGGCAACAGATTGCAAGATGGTGACCTACAACAAGGGTCTATGATGGATGGCGTGGAGCAGGAGAGGAGATCAGAGGACAGAGGCTGCACGGTGAAAAGCTGTCAGGGAGAGCCTCGGTTGGGTTCTTCTGTCCACAGCTGTGGGAAACCTTCTGCTGCAGTATCATAGCAGAGCGTGTATATCATGGCGTACTAACCCAGGTTTTATTTTCACATTTTTTTAACCTTTGCCAAGATCCCAGTCAATGTGTAAAATTGGGAGGGATTCCCATTGTCCTTGCTGTTTTTAAGAGAATAGAAGAAGCTCTGTAAATAGAAATAATGATATATTTACGGTAAAATCAGTTTTTTAGCATTAATGAAATTATTTTATTATGTACAATACAGTGTTTTCCACACACAGGCTATATTCTGTTGCCCACTCAGCTGTGTTTTCATCCCATGAAAACAAAGGGTGTATATAAATGCAGTTTAAACCTGCAAAAAATGACTCTATACTCTACAGTGTAGTGAGTCATTGCTAAATGTTTCCCATGTTCAGCAAAGCCTTTATATTTATTTAGAGGCATCTTTAGTGACAAACACAGGATTTCTGAGGTTTATAACACAAAGACATACAAGCAGGGATTCATTTCATTACATAAACACATTAATGTCAACTCACAAACATTTCCAGTGAAGAAAGATGATTGAAGAAGGTTTTTACGGAGCCATTTACAGCTGGAAAAAAAAACTCATCAGTGCCCTCTGCTGCACATTTTCATTTTCAAGGGTAATGGAAATTTTCTTTGGTCTTTCTTGTCAAAATACAATGACCCTGATGTATCTGCAATAAGTTAATAGCGGCACAGATGATTTATCACTCAGGCTATTTATCAATCTGCTGTAATATTGTGACAGAGACAAAGCATATTGTTGACATGTGGGAAACACTGAAATAGATGTCAAAATAAAAGTATAAGTTATCTCTCGGGAACAAGTCTATTCATCATGTGATGGTAGAGAAACTCTGCATTAACAAGGCTGCAGCACTGCATACTAAACAAAGCACTGAGTCACTACAGGACAATAAGAAGCCACTCTGTACTGTATATGTCTGTGGAGAAATGCAGACACTGTACTGTAGATGTTTATTAGTTACCCACTGTTTAACCCAATAATGTGAAACAACAAACATGATTCTACTTTCTGGATGTTTTGATTTGTATAACAGCCAAACTCTGTATGCTAACTTTCTTTCCTCACTTTGTAGAAAGGACATTTTAACTTATTGATTTGTTCTGAAACCACTGCTGTATTCCTAATGACTTCTTTTGTACAATATTTGAAACATAAAACGTCTAAGCTGATATATTGTACTACTGATTATGAACTAGTATTTTTAATATTTGTAAAATGCTTGTACTACATGTTTATTATACCTTTGGTAGACAAACCATGTAAAACATCTATCTATATTATCTAAAAATTATATAATAAATACTCTTTCCATTTACTTTATTCGGTGAAGACTTTATTTCCAGACATTTCATTATAGGTGCCGTATCCTTTTTAGATAGATATCTCTGCTAAGGCATCACATCTGTAAATATGAATAATATAATTTGAACATAGTCCTAGAGCGGATGATTGTAAGATAAAATAAGATGAGAGATAAACCTTATTTTATCACTTTAGGGAAATTCAATTGTTTTTATGTTTTAATGTAGTTTAACCTGCACATATAGTGTCTTTATATACACCTTTTAAAATTGCACTATAAATGAAATGTGTTAATATTTAATAATAACAAAAATAATTGTCCTTATACTTATTTTCTATTCACCTTCAATAAAACAATAAGTCCCCTAGTGTTGAGCAGTGACTGACCTGCAGTTCACATGTTGACCACCAGAGGCCACTGCTGCTTCGTGCGGAGATAACTGCTCAGTGTCAGGGGTGAGAGGGGAAAGGTCGTCAGCAACATGGCTGCTCCCCATGATGACATGTTTTCCTTCTGCGTGGACCCCGGCAAAGTCTCTGCCTGCGTGGATGTGAGATTTATAGACAATATCAAGGTAAGGCGGTGCAGAGTTTGTCAGATTAAAAAGATTTAGAGGGATCCGGAGTTTGAATCGGCTCTTGCGGCTGAGGTGTGGTGGACGCATGTCGGCTGACAGTGAGCATCCCAGCCCGGCAGAGCAGAGACTGCAGGGCTCAGACAGAACTGAAGGAACAAATGTAGTTTATAAAACGTTTTCCGAGTATAAGAGCTCTTTAAGTTTCTAAAACTAGCAGTTAGTTGGTGATCTGTACGTTAAGGGTGTTCGTTTTAACCAGTAACTGTGAAATGGGAGTACTTCCACCGCTTTACACCATTATAGTTAATATGGTGTGATATATAGAGCAAGGAACTAAGTTGCATTGTTGGAGGAAAGTCCTAAGTTATTTTACTTGAGTAAAAGTACAAATACTGTGGTCCTGAAATAATACATTACAAGTGAAAGTACAAAAAGTACTCATACTGCACAATGGTCCATTTCCGAATGATATAAAGTACAGAATAATTTACTGGCTTTTTTTTTTTTACTGTATTATGTTAACATGTTTATATTGTCCTGTTTTTATCAATAACAAACACTTGTATTAACATTTTCCTATTGTAGTTTGTCGATGTGCCAATCTTAGAGTCTTAATAGTAAAGTACTGCATCATATCACATAAGCTATATGTGTTTTTATATGTAAAATAGTAACTAAAAGTGTTGAATATGTCTGGAGGTAAAACGTATAAAGTAGCATTATATAGCAATGGGTTTACCACTGCTTGATTGTGTCAAATCCAACACAAACTAGACCAAAACGTTCATAAATATTGCTTATTCTCTTCATTCTATCAAAACGTGATTAATTAGAGTTAGTAGATTTAACAAAGTAAGTTGAATCCAAAATAATGACATTTAGATTTAACTTCAGTGTAAATATTAGGTTTTGGTTGGAGGGTTAGAAAGACACGTTTTTGTCATTGGCATCAAAATAAAGCAGGTGACTATCAATCAGTCTATTGAAATCCATGTATCAATGATGTTTGCCAGCTTATCTTTAGCAGGGTTGCAGGAATATGTTTGATAATATGCAAATACAATTTTTTTTGTGGTTATGGATTGAAAGATGAAGATATAAAAACATGAGAAATTGAGAGAAAGTTTTCCCTCTTTCAGCTCCTATTTGTGAAGCGAAGTGCTGCTGCTGTAGGCGGGGTTAAAACGAACGAGATGCTGCTGTGTTTTCAAACACTGGTGGACATCGCACAACAGTAACATTTTGTCTCATCTTTCAGGGCAAGGGTCTCTTCGCCAAAAAGAGCATCAAGAAGGGTGATACCATTTTTCTGGAGCGGCCTCTGGTCTCTGCCCAGTTCCTGTGGAATTCTTTGTACAAATATAGAGGTGAGATCTGGGCTGTATTTAAAAAACGCACAGCAGTTCAGTGAAATGACAAAGTATTGTTTGCACATTTTAATTCACAGGAATACAAGGAATTTCTTTGGTGCATGACAAAAAACCTAGTAGAGCCATGGAAAACATAAGAGCAAGCACTGAAATATTCAAGAAGCATATGCAAAATGAATTAAAACAATATATTTTCATCTGTTTTAGAAATTAGGAGCACAACATTAATCATACAATCTCTAATAAATAAATAAGTGGTGTTCACAAACATTTGTTCAATACTTGCCATTTGTTTTGTCTGCAATATCGAAAATCCATCGGTAAAATCTCATGGGGCTTTTTGTCGAGGGAACCAGTGCAATGCTAGCTTTGTGGTTGGCCTTCAAAAATAGGTCATGGAATTTTTAACTACATCTTGCACAAATAAGGAGCACTGAAACTGATGTTGCATTAATAATATATAACAACATATAGTTGATAGTCCACACAGGGATGACAAAAGCATGAATGTTTTATCAGACTTGACGAATGCTGGATACTTTTAGGAGGTTATTCATCTAGAATACATCTTATATCTTGAACTAACAGGGTCTGCAGTAATGTTTATTTCTCTCTGCTAATCCGCTATTCTTTTTTAGCCTGTGAGTACTGCTTACGTGCTCTGGAGACTGCAGAGGAGAATGCGAGGAGACTCAGCGGCATCCCAGGACTCAGCCTTCCTAACCCTGAGCTCTGCCGGGTTCGACCGGAGAAGCACCAAGCCTGCCCTCAGTGCCAGGTGAGTCCAAACAGGAGGTGTGGTTGTATGGATTTCACAGACGTTGATGACGAGCCTCCATCTTTTTCTGTGGAAGTTGTCATTTGTTGCTCACTGAAGAAATATGCCCTCAAAAAGTGTTCACATCAATATAAACCATATTGATTTTAAGACCGCTGTGGTCATGGAGGAACTTCCACTGCGTCTACGGTGGGTGACAGGACTAGCCGATCGATTCTAAGAGGCCAGTATTGGTATTACGGATCAGTAACTTAATCTGTCTGTTTCTTTATAGACCAAAAGGGAACACTGTTTATCCATGGTGGTTTCTTGTTTTCACAGTATTACATATCTGAAACAAGTGAAGTTTTGACTGCAACAAAGTGTCCTTAATTAAGATTTTCAGATCTGGGTTCCAAGATAATACAAATTACTTTATTTATTCATCATCTTTTCAGAAAGCAGTTAAAATGAGTGCTATCTGTTAATTGATAAAAAAAAAAAAAACCGTGTGTGTGTGTGTGTGTGTGTGTGTGTGTGTGTGTGTGTGTGTGTGTGTGTGTGTGTGTGTGTGTGTGTGTGTGTGTGTGTGTGTGTGTGTGTGTGTGTGTGTGTGTGTGTGTGTGTGTGTGTGTGTGTGTGTGTGTGTGTGTGTGTGTGTGTGTGTGAGAATTGCGACAGAGTTTAGTTTATTTCTGTACCCGTCACCTAAAATGAATGCATTGCATTAATGTTACGGTTGTTCCTGATTGATATTTAACCCTGCAGGTGATGTACTGTAGCAGTGAGTGCCGACAAGCTGCATCAGATCAGTACCATCGGGTTCTGTGTTTGGGTCCCTCTCAGGAAGATCCAGACCACCCCATCAACAAGCTCAAAGATGCATGGAGGTCAGAGGGCATTTTATAGATATTTTCATCGTAAACTCTCTAGTTAAGAATATATTTCATCTAAACGGGAGATTTGTTTTCTCTTCAGGAGTATGCATTATCCTCCGGAGACCTCCAGCATCATGCTGATGGCCAGAATGGTAGCAATCGTCAAACAGGTAAGTCTCTGATAACGTCTTTTTATCAGCCATAATATTTTGATTGGTTTCAAACCTCTCTTGAAATTTACTTTTTCCCTGACATAGACTCGCTGTATTGTAACTTCTCAGCACAACACAACAAAGCATGTAGCATCTAAAGAGACTCAGTAGATGGGGGAGACAAAAACAGAGCAAAAACGAGAGTGAACATGGACTTATAATATTGTCACAAACCTGATTATAAATGAATGCTAATTTCGCCTAGCCTGTATACAGACAACTATTTGTTGTTAGTTCAGCATACCAACTTTCTAAGTTCTGATTGTTATAAGACAGGGGGCATTGAAAATATTACGCATGTGCAAGCAAGATATACTACTCACATTTAACTATTTGATAACTTAATGTTTCTGATATGTTTGTACTGGTTTGTTGTCCAGGCCAAAGACAAAGCGCACTGGCAGAAGCTGTTTTCACACTTCTGCAGTCGGACAGGTAATGAGGAAGAGGAGATCGCCCATAAGCTCCTAGGAGAGAAATTCAGGGTAAGTGACCATAGAGTGATTTCTGTTTAAAATATGAATTTGTTGAAGTGCAAAATGTATGAAGTCTGGCAGTTCAAAGAAAATATCATGCTCTTATGCTAATCACAGTTGTTTACGGCTCAATAAGCATAGCGTGAAAATGTTGCACCCTCTAGAGAGAAGTTTAACTCCCACGGTGGCCATCTTTGATGTATGTTTTCTGTTACGTAACATTTATGTTTTTTATCTAACATGTTTCTGTAGGGGCAGCTGGCCTTGTTACACAGCTTTTTCAAAGCAGCACTATACGATGACCATCTGAGTCGGGTAAGAAAGCGCAGTTAATATGGAACCACTTCACGTTTCACCAAAATACAATTATTTTGATCACTTAGTTTTATATGTTGGCAAAAAGGTATGGTAAGCATCATAGAAAACTAGGAAATCAAGTGCAATGCATACAACTGAGAATATTGCAAAAGTTCATATCAGAAACAGTCAATAAGTTATCAAATATTAAAAGTTGTGTTTATTATTTCTGTGTCATAATGCAGCTGCACATTACATCTTTAGCTTGTTGCTCAAGGAAGCTAATCAAAGAGGTTCACTACTGAGCTGACAGCTCTTTTGATTTTGGATGCTTAGTCCCATTCATTTTGCCCTACTTAATAAATCCACTTCGTATTGAATAAATGTCATCTGAGATTTTCCTTGTCATGCTGCTATGTCATTGACTTCCAGAGTCATATTAATATGCTGATCTAACTGGAAAGTGAACGCACATCTTACAAGCTCAAAATGCTACAATTGACCCCGACCTCTGCTCCCTTTAGTATGAAAGGGGTCAGAGGAAATGAGTGGATCTTCAGTATTGATCAGTAAAGATATGATTGTGTTGCAGTGGTTTACCCCAGAGGGATTCCGCTCTCTGTTCGCTCTTGTGGGAACCAATGGACAAGGAATTGGCACCAGGTAAACACTCATCACTGATGTCCTTCAGTTTTTACATCCTGGGCTCAGTAATAATACTCTTTCTTTGTGCTCTTTGTTTTTCTCCATTCAGCTCCTTGAGTCAGTGGGTTCATGCCTGCGATGCAGTTGCGCTTCCTGCCCAGCAGAAGGAGCAATTGGACTCTTTTATCGACCAGATGTACAAGGACATTGAGAAAGGTCACAGTTTTATCTCAGTCTTGCAGTTTATTTTAGAGTAAATAATTGTGTCTCTATTGAGCAGAGTGGTTATTGTTGTCTGTGTTGTCCCAATGCCATTGCTGTGATTATGTAACCCGTGTTCAGAGTTCAACAACTGTGCATCATTTGTCTCTTCCTCTCTGTAGAAACGGGAGACTTTCTAAACTGTGAGGGCTCTGGACTCTTTCTGCTCCAAAGCTCATGTAAGTGCAGATGATATACATGTTATTTAGTGGCTGTCGCTTCAGTTCAAAGATGCCTGTTCTCTGGTCAAGAGACTGCCTTAATGACTTTGTCTTTTTGCCTCCTTGACCCTGCAGGTAACCACAGCTGCATACCCAACACAGAGGCCTCCTTTCCCGATAACAATTTCCTGCTTCAGCTCAGCGCCCTTAATGACATCAACCCAGGAGAGGTCAGCTGACACGCCTGGGTTCGCAGTGATAAATTCTGGCCCGGAAATAGACAAGACAGAACATCCCTCTCTAGCTTTGTTTGCTCCCCTGTCAGACGGTATTAGAAGGCTGAGACTTTGAGGATTGGAGTTGGTTTTTCAAGCTGTCACAAAGATTGAGAAGCCTTGCATCTGCGTGGCACAGTAATGTCAAAGCAGTCCTGCTATTTTCAAAGCAAGGCTGTCATTTTGAACAGTTGCTAAGACAGGAGTGCTTTGTGAAAGATGGAAGGCTGCAGCCACTTCCTGCATGACGGGGGACAAGTGTTTTTCTTGTGCCATCTGAAATATACTGTAGCTTGTAGATGGGACTAAACAGTAATTGTAAGTATCAAAAACTTCTGCTCACCTCTTTTTTTTCCTTCAATCCTTAGGAGATCTGCATCAGTTATTTGGACTGCTGTCAGCGGGACCGAAGCCGCCATAGCAGACATAAAACTCTGAGGTAAAGTAAGCGTGTTTGATCCCTCAGATGATCCACTTGAACGAGGTCATACTGTTAGGCTTGCAATCTTGATCAATAACAAAAAAATCCCTTCCAGGCATAATAGGGAGTTTGGAAGTAGAGATGCTAGGGATATGATGCCTGCTCTTGTGCTTACGCTCCTCATCAATCATCATGATATCAATCCATCTTTGAATTTAGGGCAAGTTTGTTTTATTAGTCTCTGAGTGTTTTCAGCAACCTGTGTTCATTATCAGCATTGAAAAAGAGCAGTTGCATGCTCGGTTGGTTGTGTGAATAAATCCCTTCACCCCACATCAAACCCGGTTATTAAAAGTAATAATTACACAAATAAACCTATGCTCTTCTGCTCCAGAAAATGTATTTTTCTCTCCGGTGTGCAGAACCAGATTTCCGACCAAGAGTGTGATTCATTTCAGCTATTATTAGAGGTGCAACAGTGTGACCTGCGCTGCCTTTTTCTTCACAGGGAGAACTACCTGTTTGTCTGCTCATGTCCAAAGTGCGTCTCCCAGATGGATGAGCTGGACATGACATCAGAGGAGGAAGAGGAAGAAGAAGGCGAGGCAGAAGGCGAAACAGAGGGGGATGAGATAGAAGATGAGATGACCGATGTCTGATGAATGACTTGCCAATATTATTCTCAGCCGCTCCCTTTCCGGTCTGAA
This sequence comes from Eleginops maclovinus, assembly GCF_036324505.1. NCBI lineage: Eukaryota > Metazoa > Chordata > Actinopteri > Perciformes > Eleginopidae > Eleginops > Eleginops maclovinus. The sequence continues at coordinate 8,143,363 of NC_086371.1, forward strand.
GCCCTGAGGAATAAAAAAAAACAGTTCAAACCACAATCTGTGTTTCACCACGACTGTCAAATGTGTGCTATTATCACCACATTTAACACTTTGTCAATTGTGCGATCTGCCCCAGAAAGATGTAAATCAGTATATGGGCAGGGATAGGTTTATTGTTGTTGCTGAGGGGTCAAATAAAAACAACACTATCACTTTCAACTATCTGGGTTATGGGTTGAACAGTTTGACTGGTAGGCGTTTGTTAATCCAATGTGCATGCAAGCACCTTGTTAAAACTACATTCATTAACAATAATTCAGTCAATTTCTGAACCCTTTAACCAGAAAGGGTGCCTTACAGTAGAACAGCTTTTTTCTGAACCCTGCGGATGTTGAGAATCAATCAAAAACAGTTAAGTAGTTGGGCCAAAAAAACAAACAAAACAACAGGCTGAAAGACTCAAAAGAGCTCCGAAGAGCTGATGAATGCTGCAGAGGCTTTTAATTAGTGTCTGTAGCATTCACTAAGGGTGAGTTTTATTGTATTAAAGTCCTAGTCCTAGAACAGCTTCAAGTTAAAGTCAGACCTTTATCTTCACACTTATTGTTGTTGTTTATCCATGTTCATCTTTTGTGCTAGAGTGCAGGGGAAAACTAAACTGTCCTAATACTTGTGTCTGACCTTCAGGTCCACTAAAGCAAACTTAGAAAACTGTCATCCTTTCTTCTCCCTGACAACTCTTAAACAAGGCAAAGTGATTAGGCGAAGGTCAATCGGTTCTCAGGTGTTTTTCTCCACTTAAAAAGTTCCTTATGTGACTATGCATTACTATATTGGAGAGGCTTTTTATTTATATTCCATTGTAATTACAGTCTTGTCATACGAGAGGCATCCAGCCGGAGAAATTTAGTTTGGTTTTCATCCAATGATCTATGAGGTTAAGTTTAACCTTACTTAATGTATTGTGGAGACCTTGAGCTTGAAATTGCTTTGTCAGTAACTGTTTGGCCTGTATTTCAAACCGCAGTTCCACATGAGTGAGATTGCAGCCGCCCACACATGAATCAATATTACAACAATGACTGTAATCACAAATCCCAATAATTTCAGTAAATTGACAAAGATTGGAAATATTGAATGACTAATCCTAATTTCCTCAATTGGCATTAAGTGCAGTGGTACAGGGGAATGTGTAAGTTACAAAAGTATGATTTAAATATTATAACAGGAGCATAGCAGTTGTCATTTTTACTACTCTGGCATAAACCATTGAAGTTGGATGTCTGTTGAGTCATTTATCTGGTTCACACACCTCCTGCCTGTGCTACAGAAGACTACTGGTAAAATATTTGTTCAGTCTTTGCATATTAAATACAAAGCCTTAGTCAAATTGTCTTCCTCAAGGGGTTTGAACTAATCATTGCTTCTTTATGGCTTTTACTTTCCAGACTGCCTTTTGCTCAAGGCACTTTTAGCATGCCACATGTGGATATACATCTCTTATTTCATATCATTAATTAGTCAGTGGATTAAATGAGCTATTCTACTGCTGATGCCTGCCAGTCAAACATTATTCATACTGACATTAAGTACTGATAAGAGTATACATATACAATTTTAAGCATAATCCTACACAATACATTTTAGTTAGATTTTGCTTTTGTGCATCTGTATTGTTTTGTATAGGATTTTGTGTATTTTAATGGTGTGCAAAAGCTTATATCCCACAGGGAGTTTCTCTCCCACACACTCCCCCCATGCCTGAAATGCCTGGATTGGACTCCTTTGTTTACTTCTGTTACATAGTGTCATCACTATGTAACACTCCCTCTTCAATTGGCTAGCGCTCCAACACACTGGGGGCTGGCAATCTCTGAGCGGTTGAACAATCAGAGCAGACTGAGCTTCAGCACAGGCAGTACGAGAAAAATAAAGAGCTTTTGGGAAATTAAAGCATGGAAACATGAAGAAGGCACAAAATACAAACATGAAAATTAGCATAATAGGGACTTCAAGATACAAAATCAGAACATCAAGAAACCCTGAACTACATCGGCTTCAAATAACAATCACTATTCTTTCCCAGTGCCTCCAGTCTTCTATGGTCTACATTTCTCCTTTGACCTCCTCAGTTTTCTCCACTCCAATCCCCAGTTGTAGCTGTACTTGCATCAAATGCTAATTCATCCAGGATGCACAAAAGATAAATGAAAAAAAAAAAAACAACACATGTCCATGAAAGGATTCACACCTGGGACCCTGCATGGCGGGGAGGCTGGACATCTGGACAGATCCTCCAGTTGAAGCTCCCCCACTGTTGGCGCATTTTCTTCTGAAGCCGTGCCAGGATCGCTGCAGGAGCTCTGTAACTTTGGATTGTGGACTTTGGTGTGGCAGCGCAGGCGGGAGCAGATTTTGGCCTCTCCATCACGCAGCACGGCCTGTTTAAAGAACTAAAAGGGCAGAGGTCAAACTGTCCACCCCGAGAGAGGTGGTCTAGAAAGAGGCTCATTTGAAGGATTCAGGGAGCAGGAAGTGAGGAAAGTGTTTGAGGAAAGGAGAAGGGAAGTTTGGAAGCATTAATTACTATGCAGAGAAAGAGTCCTTTACTCTCAAAACAAGTATGAAACGCTTCAGATACATTTCAAAGACTACAATGATCTAAAACAGGCGTATTAGCGTCATGTCCATATTATGCAGATGGTGGAGGGACCATACTTGACTATTTAAAGACATGAAAGAAGCCATATTTTCCCATTATAATACTTTTAATCTTGTATTATTTTTCAAGGCTGGACTACACAAGGCTTTATGAAATGTGTGGCAGACCCATCAGCATTAGATGCTCTTGCAGTTTTCCTCCAAAAATCTATACAGTTGAATAAAATATGATTTTCCGTCAGGCCCAGTAGGATGCGGAATATACCTCAAGGATGATATCGGACAAAATGTGACCTCCTTACAGCCGACTTCATGGGACAGCTAACATTAACCAACATTAATTCTAAATACAGATCATTGTATGTACTTATCTATTAATTGGTGAGTCTATACAATTGCAAGGATTGGTCAAACATACCTCCAACAATCTCCTGAAGCACTGCATGATGTGTCTTTTATTTTCCAAAAAACAGCCAAAAATCTGTTGTTCAATAAGAGAGAAAAATAGCAAATCTTCACATTAGAGAAAGTAAAATTAAGGGCAGTTAGTTTTTGATTCATACTTCCTTAATTAACCATTATTGATTTTCTGACTCTCTAATGCATTTATTAATGAATTATTTCAGCAAAATAAACTTTAGAATAACTTTTATCACAATGTTTGCAACACCATTCCCATAAATTCTATTCCATTTCAAATCATTTGGAGCAATTAAATGTCCTTGTTTCTTAGCTTTCTTTAAAGAGTTTCTTGTTTTTTCTCGAATAAAAAGCAGTTGCCATTTTAACCTAATATATTTTAAATGATTTTAAACTGTCATAGAAATAATGGTTTTATCCTAACATACTTTACTCCGTCCCTCTTTCAAATTTCCAGCAACCTGCTGTTGATTTATCCACCAGGGTGAAAGTTGAACTGTGTTGTTATGACTGCTCGTGTGAAAGTTGTCTATCTTTTTCAGATTGCATACTCCAAGTGGGTAAACTATGAAATGAAAGCTGGTTTTTAGAGCCAAGCAAACTGAAAACAGGCCCCATATGGAAACAATCCCCAGCCTACATTAGCTCTGTCCAGATTGGTTACCACAACGCATACCATTGCTACCTTGGAGGGCCACTCCAGAACTACAGTGATGAACGACTGCTTCACGTGTAATTAGCCGACCTGAAGTAAGGTTATTGCACTTTAGCTCACCCTGCATAAAAATAAACATGAGAGGAATACAGTTTGCAAACACTAACATGGCTCCTGAGTGACCCGCTGGCTTTGATCAATGTTTCAGATTTTGGTGGTTCACTTCTGCTGAAATCATTTCCTCTGTGAAAATCAAAATGATACAAATTGTCAACAGTACTGAACAGAAACACTGTGGGCTGCCCAATAACATCACATTCATCTTCAGGGAAAAATGTTTAAGACCTCTATGGCGTCATATAAATCTTGCAGTGCGTCCGGAGCCAGTGGGATGGAACATGAAGAATTGAGCTGTGAATCATCCAAACACAGGCTTTAGCATCACAAATACAACAACAGGGTCTACAGTAACACCAACACCGTGTTTGTGACGGAGAACTCAAGAGAAATCTGCTATTTTTGATAACTGAAGTGTTTTTTGTGAACAGATTCTCTCTTTTGGTTCCTGCAGAGACACAATCAGGCGCTTCATTGGTGAGAGTGTCAAAGCAAAAAGCAAGAACCTCTGCAAACAGAAAACATTTTTTCCGATGGTATTCTCGTTGACAACAACAATTCAATGTTGTTCCATAAAATGTTTTACACCGTCAGGATGAACTGTAATATATTCTCTGATAACCAAACATCAAAATTAAGCACAACTGTTACATTCAGTATGCACTGCCTCATAACAAACATCAAAAGACAACAAAAGATAAACAACCAAAATCTGATAAGCGATAATGTGTTTACCTACTGAAGTATATTCGAACATTAAAGCGACCGCTTAGCTTGAGCCTTTTTCTAGCCTTTTCCTGCAAACACAAGCTGTGCAAAGTTGAAATAGTATCATTTTCTGTAGAGAACACAGAGCCATGCAGTGTATAATTTGAGTAACACAATGCTTTTTAATGTAAAATAAAAGTTGGATCCACATTGTGCAACAGTCCCTGTAACATCAAATAATCAAAGCAATACTTTTTGTGCTATCTGAGCCCCTGATCCTGAATGTACTACCACAATACATAACATTGCAACATTCAAGTGGAGGGATATTTTCTTACACCCCATTGTGTCCGAATATTTTCTTAGAACATTTTCCAAGAACAACTCAGTAGCTGTGGGTTTTTTCCATTATTGCAAAGAAAGCTTTTTCTTTTCTTTTCCTCCCCTCCCTCAGCACAGATTTTTAGACCTCCAGGACGTACATTTACTGTTTTACAAAACCTCCCAGTTGGTGGCTTGGACAATTAAAATAAGTCCATTGTGCTATATGTGAAAGAGCTCAACTGTGATCAACTGTGAATGCTTAGATGAATTCTTTCTCTAAGGTCAAGCCAGACATTCCCACTGAGACCAAACATGGTCTGACTCATGTAGTGCAAATGAGGCATTTGAAACACTTTGGCTATTCAACTATATTTCTCGCTATCACATTTTCACATCTCGAGCAGGACATTTTTACATCCTTACAGGATGAGGCTAATGCTTTCTTTTGGCTGTGGCATTTCAAAGTCCTGGATGCAAATGAAGCAACTGTATCCAATCATGTGGAGCGTATTCTTGCTAGTCAGAAACATGCATGCTAGAAAGATAGCGTTGTGAGATAAGAATCTTTTCAATATGAAGGGCTGCTCTCATACCCTGTGAGCAGCTGGTTGATGAACTGTTAACCATGGAAAAGGTCACATTCATGAACCAAGAACAGGAATCTTTCATACAAAAGCATTTTTAATTGAGTTTTATAAGTAATGTTCTGTTGCATATAGAAGTAGACACATGTAAGTTACGTGTGTATGAATTATTCTGATGAACCATTTTGCATAATAAAAAGGTTTAATGGAAATATTTCCCATATATTTCAGGTGTTAAACAAAAATGAATCATTATTAACTTATAATTGTTTTCAATATTGATTAATTAGCTATCTGATTAAAAGAGTAACTGGAGATAAATGGGAAATGTATTTTTGTGATAACACAATTTGTAATCCGATCAATTTCAAACATGGGGGGTGTGTTCCTCAGGACCCAGGGAAGCGTGGTGTCGAGTGTGAAGTTGTTTGGATAAGTGGTTCTCAGGAAAGCTGCTAACAGGCTCTGAACTTCTAAGAGCAAATGAAGTACATGCTGCTATAGGATGTACAATAAAACTCTGAATTATCAACATAAAATGTCAGAAAACCGGGACAATTACCTTAACATTTTCATATATTCAAAGAGGACATAATAAATGGTTCAAAAGCAAAATACGTTCAGTTTACTAGCATAAAAAACACAAAGAAATAATATTTAAAAAGCAAAGTATTGGCATTTCTCCTTGAAAAACAACAATAATAGTTATAAATAGTAACTCTTTCAGTCCATTTACTGATTTATTAAATTTGTAGATCCAGCTGTAGTTGGAGGTTCATGAGCAAAATCTGCAGAATCTGCACTGAAAGTGTAATACTTTTGGTTTCATACATATTGATCTCTTTATTGGGCGCTGTTCTGTTGGCCCCCTGAGAATTGTGTCTTCTAATCAGTCCCTGATGAAAATGGCTGCAGGCAGCAGGAGTCTCTGTAGAGTGACCTCTTTCAAGATTTATGGCCTCCATACTCGAATTTAGAAGAAAATGATCCCTCATCTGCAAATTTCACTGCTCGGTCCCAAATGAAATGGCCTGCGTGTGAAAGTAAAACCCCCCATCATCACCATTTACCCTCAGGACACACTTTGACCAGCATGGGAAGGGGGTGGGGGGGCATGCCTAATGCTTTGTGTAGTTCCCTCACAATTTCCATTGATTACACATAAAAAGACCACATACAAGCCTTGGTTTCACGAGGCCTTTTCATTATACTTTCAGGATGAGATAACCCAGTAAACAGTTTCCTCATTCATCTGTTATTATATCCACATTTCTTATTTCTGAAATTGATTAATAAAGACCTTTACCTGAACAAAAACTACAATTGCTATGCAAAGGTTGACCCTTTGATTTTCTTCAGTGTAGGTTGGTTTCTAAATGTTAATAAATATTGAACTGGCTTTATTGCATATCCTAAGCCTTGTGCTACTGTTATGGGAGAAAATATTGTCAGACATCAATATCACCTCAGGACATCAGCTAATTAACAAGCAATGTTATGGCTGGAGCAAACAATACGAATATTACTCCGAGCTGACTTCCTAATACATCTAACGTCTGTTCACAGATTGAACAGATAAAGCGTTTCAATGGGACTGTCTTTAGAGCACACAACAGGAACGCCCGTATGCCACAAGCTACCTAGAATTTCCCTGACGACTCAGTTTTTAGTTTAAACAAACAATCCTCCAAAGACAACTCCCGCTCCGATGAACTGACGCATCAGGTGCTTCTATGACGCAGTGAATGTCTCGTTCTCCAGATGGATGTGCCTCTGAAGGCCCCCGCTGTCTGAAACCAAACCCGTCCAAAGAAGTTTCACGATTCAGCTTAAAGGTGCAAAATCCACCAAGACAGAAAGTTGGATCCAAGCACAAGCTGGAAATGTGATTAAGGCCTGAACCTCTGTGGTAGGGATCCACCAAACAAATCCCATACCCAAAACTGTAATTCTGTCGTGGTTCCTCGGGAGACATTTAGCATATTCCTGGCATAAACCTGTTTAGTGTGACATGGGATGAGGGACCCTGAAGTGACAGATGTTTCTCTTTAATGTGATGGGAAGTAGTTTCTTTTTTATCAGGGAGGAGCAATGCTTTGTGGGGTTCAGTGAGAGATGTTTAGGCTGCTTGGGGCTGTTTGAAATTCTGGGCTGATCCATGCTTTGTCTTTCTCTCTGTTAAAGTTGTGCATGTTGATACGAAATACACCTTCTCTGTTTCAGAGAGGAAATAAACTGCGCAGTCACTTTTCTCTCCTCCTTTAGCATGGCAGAGTCCACAAGTTATGAAAATGGAGACTTTCAAATAATTGAGGGTTAAGGGTCATTGACGGCTTAAGCAATGTGCCATCAAAAATAAATAGTTGCACGTACTAAGTAAAAGAGAGACCACTTTACAGCATAAGGGGTTTAGCTAGATATGAATTGCTTTTGGGAATAAGGAACATACTTTTAAGCAAATACACTGCTTTGAATGAAAATATCCTCGCTCCACTTCTCAGATGACAGTCCATGATCTTCATCTGCTAACTACAAGAAGTGAATCACAGATTTAGCGAACACTGTGGTGTTTGTTTAATTGTAATGGGATGGCTCGAGCATTGTAGAGGAAGAGGAGAAAAACAAAGGCCTCTCTCATGAAGCTGGCAGTCTGTTTGTGTGGCTGGTTGAAGAGTGTTGAGACACCAGAGGGAAATCCACCAGACCTTCAAAGGGGAAGTGCAGCGGGGCGTGCTGGCAGACTGCTGGTTTGGACAGCTTGCATACCTTACAACATAGGCCCAGTTAACTGACCAGCACACATAAACATAGCACCACCCACCAGCGTGGATGAAGAAAAGCAATGTACAGGACAGCATATTGGAAATTTGAAAATAACGATTCCCAACTGGGAAAACCATTACTGTAGCTCTAGGGTTACTTCAGCCTCTACCATGATGGTGGTGTAGTAGTAAAATAGAAAGATGTAACATCTACACATTATGTTGTGATTGAAAAGTAGTGTGTAAGGAAGCAGAGATGTGTAAACAGGTCGCTAAAAGTAATACATTTTTTAAATGGTTTCCGAAAAAGTATTGAATCAATCCATATTGTCAAAATACGGGGAACTAAGGCAAAGTATAAACATAGATGTTGATTGACTTCAACCATTGATCACTAGTGAACAAGCCTAAGTGTTGAATTATGTTGAAAAGGGGGATGCATGGTTGAAATAGAAAACTACATTTTATGACACGGTTCAAATTGGTGAAAAACATTTTACAGTCTTAAAAAGCTGCCAATTGCATAAATGGTGAAAAAGCAATAACTTAAAAGTAATGGATTGATGTTTGATGCATAAAGGATTCTTCTATGTAGAAGTCATTGCTGATCAAATGAAAACTGACCAAATTGAACATCAATATCTTAAATATATTTTAAATTATGTGGATTATAGTAAAATTCAAATAATCAGTGGAGTTCAATCACATTCAGGTTGAAGTCTCTTATCGAATACTACTGTAGGAAGACATTTATTTTGGTTCCATGTGAATTAATAAATGGGCATATTATAAGTTCCATACAATCACTCATACATGCCGCTCTTACACACAGGAAGCCACTGAATTATAGATGCAGAAACAGGAAATTCCTTCCTCTACCCTCTGTCACTCAGCCTCCGACCTTGCACTAAATCAATTAAGAGTGCTGCAGGCAATCAGCAGACCTCCCCAGAGTCCCTATGAATGTAGCCTTAATTCACAAGGGCCTCTTGGACCCCTCTCCACAGTCCCTACCTGATGGGTGGCCAGCACTCCTGTTCATACAAACAGGACAGTCATTTCACGCTGCGCAAATCAGAGAGCAGCAGGGGTGAGATCGTTTTGTTTCCTCTGCTGTGCAGCATCCTGTCTTGTCCGTATAAAGGGTCTTCTCTTGTGTGGTCAGGGGGGTCTTGTTCCAATCGCTGACCACTGTGAAGGTCCCTCCCTGTGTCCTTTAGGCGGCTTTCCTTTTCCTTTGAAAGTGCTGCTTCAAGGCAAGTGCTGATATAAAAACATGGTTTATGATTTGATTAACCTGGCTGAAATAATCAGGATATATAATGGTGAGTTTAATTTGATCCTAGTATTAGAGACAAAAACTCCAATATGTTAAGAGTGAGACTGTTTACCAATTAATTGAACTGTCCCATTTAAGTTGTTCATCAAGAGAGGATGTAACTATAGAGACTGAAAAATAACATAAATAAAATATAAAATAATCTTATCAATGGAAAATCATACACTGAAATGTAACCATGAAACAAAACAAAACAGAGCGCCAAAGGAGTCACATTGGCTAATAACTTACCTATGGAATTTATAGAAAATAAATCTGAATTTGTCTCATCATAGTAAATTTAAATGACAGTAATAAAAGATAAAGACTGATTTTTTATGAAACTAAACCAGACAGCTATAACTTGAAACTTACTATGAAGCTCCTTAAGCCGGCGAGCAGATTCAGGTGATAATATTCTGTCGGTTCATCACGTGCGACACTGTGGTCAATTCAAACATTTGTGTTAATACAAAATAGGTTATAGCCAATTTAATTGATTGTTGAAACCTTCTTTTCCCCCAAATATGTGATACTGTCAATCAGTTTAACAGAATGTTTACCAAAACTTTGGATGAACAATAAGTGTCCAAGCGAACCATCACAGGAAATCATTTAGGTCTGTCTCTCATTAAGTGCATGTTTCCAACAATTAGATCACAGTTGGGGAATTATGTAAATTGTGGGTAAATAGCACAGATTAGTTCTGGTAATTTGACATATTAGCTGGATTGCATGTCTTCCATACACTGCTCACAGCTTCATTCTGGGCTGACTTAGCGTTTCCGTTTGGGGAACCTGACACTTACTCAAGCTTCCAGCCATTCAGTGTTTATCAGCAGGATCAATGCAGCATCTGTGTCTTTCTCCCCACGAGACTCTGTGGGATGTAATCCCTCTCCAGCCGTGCGGATCCTGAATCTTCCCCATTCACTCGCGCTCCCAAGAGGACACGGAGGCACATTTCCCATGGACCTGAATAACTCTGCATGGTAACTCCGCACAGTAATGCACATCACTTGGATGGCTGTGAATCCTTAATAAGAGTGGTTTCATTTGAGATTGTGATGCCAAAGCGTTATGACCCTTTATAAAAAAACTAATCTACACAGGGAAGATAGCCCTTACATCCCCTTAAAGCTTTTCATACTTGTGTTTCATATAGGGAAATAGATCTCATAAAACAAATGCTGTGGTTTTCTCCGTAAAACTGGGACTTCAAACTGATTTCCCTTTGGTCATAAACATCAATGTGGAAATGAGATGAACAAATCACCGGGGAATTACACACCGAACTGGGAAATATAGAGAGTGGTTTTCTGGGACATTAACCAAATTACGACATGTGATTTAATAAAGCAAATGAGCAAATTAAATGAATCAAACATTAAACAAGCCAATAAACACAGAATGCACACATAATAACTCTTTGGGCTAAAAGGCTTATTATTAATTTTACACACACATGTTCTTTAACTTAGATTATTTTGGCTGCATTTTTACAATTTAAAAAAGCAATTTCCCATTGTAACATTCATTTTCACCCAGTACAGTCAAAACCCTTTTAATTCTCAACAGCATAATAGGGCCGATTATCACTTATGCTATTACATAATTATCTCAATCAGCTTTGATTGTACCCTTCACTTTATCAGCACTTCTGTCAAGCACCTCAGGGCAAAAAACCCTGGAAGTATTATGCATTTGTTCTTTTGCTGGTTTAAAAACAACAAGTTTTCTTGAACTTAATCGCTTAACATTGTATCAAACCATTGAGCATTTGAATCCTCTAAGGTAGGATGACAGAAAATTAAATAAAGAAATGAACACAGGATTAGCATGGGCATTAAAACACACGGCTTTAATGTCCTGTCCAATCCTCTTTATATCCTCCCTGCACAGTGTCATCTATCATAATATTCTTCATATTAACATTTCTACATTATCCTTTCCCCATGGGTACTCTTGAGTGGTTTAAACACACCATGTATTTGCTCAAATCTTTCATTGAGAAAACGGCTTCTAGAATTGGTATCTATGTTCTTTGTGGAAGTATTTAAAAAGGTGTTTAAAAAGGTGAATATTCACCTTATTGTTTGTTGCTACGATTGGGAATTGAACAGTAAAAAATACATAGTAAATAATATGCGCCTGCCTTTATAGGCTGATGCAGTACCTCACTAGACTCACACTTTTAGTCTATTTATTCTCCATGAAGGATGAGACTGAGTTTGTGACTAACACATTTAGATATTTGAGTGAAGGATTCTCATTAATCTAAGGACTGCCCTGTCTCTGCAGCTCTCACTGTGACTGTTACCAAACTTGACACGATCCGATAATTAGACTGGCAACAAATCATTACATCATTACTTGAAGAGGCCGTGTAACCCAAGACTTTCCTGCACGTGGCTGTTGGACCTTCTTAGTATGCCACTATGATTAAACTTTAATGGACACCCAGCTGGTTAAATCCTTTCACATTTCTGCTGTACACTTCAGTGCACAAATGTTTAGAAATGCATATTTTCATGGTTAAAGTTAGGTGTTTGCCCGGCAGAGCAAGTGCCTTTAACCTGCATTATTTCTAATGGCCAGCAGGCTCCTCTGGTCACAAAAAGAAGTCCTATTGTATAGAAGTCTATGAGAAAATGACCCTACTTCTTACTAGATTTAATACCTCAGTAGACATTGAGAACACTAGATTATGGTGTCAATTGCTAGTTTTGAGTCTTTTTCAATACAGCATGATTTTAATGTTAAAATGGTCCTGTAAAAATAGACAATACAGCAGGGTGTGCTTAAAGGCGTGCTACCTTTTCAATAACGTGTCGCTACCATATTGTTATCCGGTTCGTGTGATACATGTTTTCCTTTTAAATCTTTTTTCACCGTTTCGATGTGTGTTTTAAGTTCATGCAAGTTAAATATCATTTTGGTCACCAGAAAATGCATTCTGTAGAACTAAGCTTTACCTACTCTACTCATTGCTGGTCCCAAAAAACAGCCAAGGTTTAGGCTTTCAACCCATAATCCCCAAACCAATGGGTGATTGCACAAGGACTACTTCCCGTTGTTATATTTTATACAGTCTATGGTTTGTGCACAAATCAGAAAAAAGTTCTTAAACCTTCTATTTTGCTTTTAGTAAACAGTAAAGACTGTTATATTGCAGTGAACTTGTTGATATCTTGGGCCTAGTAGTAAGTCCCAGAGCAGTCATTTATTAGAGCAGGAAAGGATGACACCTACAGTAGATTGCCTTATTATTTATAATGCTCGCTCTGCATTATGTGAGAGTTTTTACAATGACAGTTTATAAGAGCAGCACAGAGGAGAGAGTAAAAATCATGACACAGCCTCTATTGTGGCATTCGTTGACAGGTTGTTTATTTACAGTTTGTATTCGTTTAGAGTATTTCGGATGTTTTCCCAAGATAACCTGCATGTACAGTAAACAGTGCTTTTTTAAATTACTATAAAGATTCATGATTAAAGATTGTTTCTTTTATCCAGTTAAGTGAAATAACACTTGACAAAAAATTAACCTTGGGGTCTCAGAAATGTGTTCATTTAAGGTACAAAGCCACTATAAAGTTCCTCAGTACTTCTAGAGACTGCAAAACAAATGCAATAAACTAAATGTAAAACTGTGGCTGAAAATATTGAAAATAGATCTAATGACGATATCACAACACAGAAAATGTATACATAATAACAAGCAGACTATAACCAATGTTTAATGCAATAACGTGTACCAATGTATGCATTAGATGAGAGAAAACACATGCATACATGTCCTAAACCTAACATAAGAGGCAAAAACTGGTACTGCATCTGATTTATGGGTTTATCCAGAATGATTAGCAGAGAAAAAGAGGTGATCTATGAATCGATAATCTGAACCACATTGAATGTAAGATATCCCTCTGTCATAACCTTCATCACTAATTCATGAAGTAATGCGATACGCTGCACACAACACAGAGTTTATCATAGAGCATGCTACATTGAAAAATTCATGGAAACCTCAGGCCAGTATAAGCAGTACAAGGCCCAGTGAAAAACCTAAAGAGCTGAATACTGCATGAGTTGAAGGATGGCTTTGCCTCTGGGCCAAAAGAGTGAATCACCACCTGATGCAGAAGCTGCAAAATGGCTAAGCTATATCCTACATATGGCTTAAACTAGGGAAAACTAATGAGCACATATGGAGACCATCAAATAATCAGCCTCTGAGTACTTTAAACTCAAAATAAATACCCTCACAACTCCTACTCAGGTCAGAACAAGCATCTGCTAAATTCCCTGTTAATAGAAATCGACGAGAAGCGTAATCTTACCAACAGGAAAAAACAACGACAGCACAAAGACAGCTTACAGACCACTTTGTTGATTTTAACGGTAGCATCCATCCACACCGCCGAACAACACATTTCACAAACAAGTGGAAGCTCTTTACAAATTGCAAATTCATTTTGTTGCTGAAGACAGTCACCACGACTTCAACCACTCACTCAAATTTGAAATATTTGCTCTCTTGTATATTTTTATGTGTGCACTCTTGTGTAAGTCTTTGTCAAGCAGGAAATAAAGTGGAGATAATAGTGTTCATAAGAGAGGTAGCTCATGAGACAACAGCCAAAGTAATAAGTTTCCACTTTAGACTCCTAAAAACAACACTGCCGCTGAGCTGTTTGCTTTACAACCAGCATGGAAAACAGCAGAGGTTCCCCTTTCGACCTTTGCCCTTGCCAGATTTTGTCCTCTAATTTGGCTAATTGTTTTTTTACCCAGGGGACGCGCATACACAACCGGCATGTGCAACATCAATGAGCGGGTGTCCAGGTCAGGTCAGTCTTAAAGCGCAAAGACATGCGCCCAAAATGAGCCTCGATCTCTCACTGTCATTCCACCATAGTCTATAAAGGCTGCATGTTGGAATCTGGAGTTTGTAGAGTTTTCACAACACAGACCTCCAAAGGGAGACGGGGCTGTCTCCATATCACTAAGGTTTTCAAACTGTCTTCCTCCCCCAACAGAAACACTTTATTTTCACTGCTGCCAATATGTCTCTGTATGCTTTCACTCCAGCTCCGTTACTTTCACAACAACCTGACATGTCTGTTTATGGTAATATTGTTTAAGCTTATACAGGTATACATGCTGCTTGAGCGATGCAGTCAGTGAAGATTGGTTGGTGAAGTTATGCAGTCAGCTAAAACCGCTTCAGTGTGGTTGGGCGTAAGGAATGGCCTGGTTTCACATGGCTGTTAGCTTTTAAAACTGTGTGAACCAATCTGCTGTAATTACTTAAACATAGTTACTTAATTAACCTTGAGAGTTATTGGGTTGACTTGAGCCCTGCATGGCAAAAAAAGCAGCCCTCATTTATTTGAATGGAGCCAGTTTGCAAATGTCACTATGAAAGTTGCCACCATAAAATCCTATTTAGTATCATAGACCAATGTGCAGCGTCTTGGCATCTGATAAACCTTTAAACAAATGATCTGTTACACAACTGCGATGTATTCAACTGTTTTGCTATTTAACAATCTGCTACTAACAACCTAGAGGACTTGAAGAGACCAGACGATTCAGTATATCCAAGTCATGACTCAGATGCGTCTGAATTACATTAAATCTGAATCGGGTTCATTACTTTTTGTTATATTGCCGCAGGTCTTGATCTTTTTGTAATGTGTATGATAACCAAGTGGGTCCAAAGTCCAAGTGGAGCCATGATAAGCTCTGATCACTCTGCGAATCATAATCAGTAAAGCAGGATGGAGCATTGTAACACACAAGAATTATTTTGTCAGTCAGGCTCCACGGTCCTTACACAAACATTCACACAGGTAAACAAAATGATCACGATTCAATAGCAGCATCGCTTCCCACGAACATCTGCTCTGTGCTTCTAGCTTACAAAGACGTATGCGTTGAAGTAAAGAGTCAGAGAAAAAGACCAAGTAGCCATTTATAAACACAAAAAAATCTGCATACACTCTCCCACACATATTTCAGTGTGCGCACTCACATTCAAAAAACCCCGGAGGATGAGTTATGGATCTTAAAGCACAGAGCTGTTGATCCAGGTGCCATCTGATTATTTTTGGCCACCAGGAGTGTCAGGGAATCTCTGATAGATGCTCACGGATAACCTTATCACCCCCTTAAACCTACCACAGACACAAATTGCTCATGCTGGAAAAAAGGTAGCAGAGTCATGAATTTAACATCTGTCACGGGCATTGTAACCTGATCTCTTTGCTCCTCTTCTTTTCTTATCTTTAATTACATGAGTGATAATAGCCGAGCCCTGGGGTTAAAGAAAGGGGAAGGTGTTTTAAAAAGGAACGTTAGGAGCGGATGCATGTGTCCGATTTTCAGCTAAAATACAACCCACACCTCTGTGACTCAGTTGGTGTTGCAGCATGTTGTGCCAATCTTTACTGTGCTGACTATTAGAAAACATTGATCAGTTATATCAGTAGCCTGCTCTTTCCTCTCCATGTGTGTTTTATGAGCATGTGTGTCTGTTTGTGTCTGCGCCTGTGTGGTCCAAATTAGGTTTAAGACTCAACTAGGCATCCACTGAGAAGTAACATAACCTTGCACACAGTGGGCATGAGACTGACCATCTGTTGTAGTGAGAGGTAACGGAGTCACCGTCTGTGCAAATGCCCGCCACGCAGTCTGGCACTGCACTATTTGGCATGGCACTGTCTGTGAAACACCATCTTCAGATCGCTGTAACTGCATGCCCCCAAACTTCTGTCAATGTCGGACAAACACTGGAGTCCCTCTTTGTCAAACACTGTCGATGACAAGGTAGATTTCCTCCCCTGACATTTACAAGAGATTCCTCTGCCAATACTTACTATCCTGCAGGATTCCTGCTTTATTAAATCATATCAAGCATCTTAAAATATTCAAGAAGGACCCTTGTGGTGAGGGAAAAAAGTTCATGGGAGTTGTTTCAAATAATGGTCTACTGAGCTGGGAAGAAAGAGGAAGTGTCCCAGGGGTTCACACAGAACAGCAGCCACTCTGTTCACAATCAAGTGAAGACATCACGTCACTCTCCCGGGAGTAGTATGTATGGCCTGCTATTGCATAAACTGTGTGTGTGTTGGAGGTGTAGAATGAAGTCCTGAAACACATGTTACAAGACTCATTATAGCTCACTGCTACACAAACTACTGTCTGCAGTTCTCACCCACCTTTCCTCCTTAAAAGGAGTTATTTACTTGTGTTTGTCTGTCCTGGTCGAAACAGATGGCTCAAAAATGATTACATGGATAAGAAAAAAACATTGTTGAAGATTTTTATGGATAATTTCATGCTGCAGACTTTCAATTTCCTCCACTAAATGCCAGATGATAGGCAGTAGTTTAAGTTTAACATAATGCAGACTCTGATGCAACATTTCTCAACTTAGGCGGTGAAATCACGTCACTAAATTGAAGGATTTCGGTTTACTGCAAAGGATTATCCAGAACAGGAAATGTTCACATCTGTGAAACTTGTTTACAATGCTGCACAAGAATGAGTGGCAGCTAACGACTGTGTCTGAAGGAAGAACAGCAAAGCACTGATACCTCAAATTATGGTAACAAATAAACAAGAGACACAATTAAGAAAGCCAATGAAAAACCAAAGTGGATGATCTTTTTAGGTAAAATAGCAATTAAACACAAAACACAGTATTTAAATAGACACACAAACATAGTTGTGCTCTCTCATTTTGTCTAAACATTTCCTCAGAACTCTACAAGCTGACTGATAATTATCATCTCCCATGTGTTACATAAATAATGAGGCAGGGGAACTTACAATTTTATCATCATCAACAACTAATCAGCCTCTTACTTTCTTGATTACTCATTTGGTTTGAACGGGGGGCTATTAGGCTAATTTTAGTCTTTGCAGACCATTTACATGCACAAAAACACACCACAGGAAAGGGAAAAAACCCCAAAAAGCATAATAGGGCCCCTTTAAAATGAAAAACAGTATAAAAATGTCTA